>NW_027364171.1:0-294380 GCF_046119375.1 Phyllobates terribilis
TCAATGAATATTGTAAAAGCACAAAGAGTAATTTCTCCGCATTGCAAGGTGGCAATTCTGAAATTTTTTGCTTTTTCCTGCTCCTCTTAGCATGATAAAGAAGATTCAAAGAGAGTGAGATGCCAGCTCCTTTCATTCAGTCAGTAGCTTCAATCATTTCTGGACGTTTTTCAATGGCAAAAATCAATGAATATTGTAAATGCACAAACAGTAATTTCTCCGCATTGCAAGGTGCCATTCTGAAATTTTTTGCTTTTTCCTGCTCCTCTTAGCATGATAAAGAAGATTCAAAGAGAGTGAGATTCCAGCCTCCTTTCATTCAGTCAGTAGCTTCAATCATTTCTGGTATATGAATAACATGATGTTTTTCAATGGCAAAAATCAATGAATATTGTAAATGCACAAACAGTAATTTCTCCGCATTGCAAGTTGCAATTCTGAAATTTTTTGCTTTTTCCTGCTCCTCTTAGCATGATAAAGAAGATTCAAAGAGAGTGAGATGCCAGCTCCTTTCATTCAGTCAGTAGCTTCAATTAATTTCTGGACGTTTTTCAATGGCAAAAATCAATGAATATTGTAAATGCACAAACAGTAATTTCTCCGCATTGCAAGGTGCAATTCTGAAATTTTTTGCTTTTTCCTGCTCCTCTTAGCATGATAAAGAAGATTCAAAGAGAGTGAGATGCCAGCTCCTTTCATTCAGTCAGTTGCTTCAATCATTTCTGGACGTTTTTCCAATGGCAAAAATCAGTGAATATTGTAAATGCACAAACAGTAATTTCTCCGCATTGCAAGGTGCAATTCTGAAATTTTTTGCTTTTTCCTGCTCCTCTTAGCATGATAAAAGAAGATTCAAAGAGAGTGAGATGCCAGCTCCTTTCATTCAGTCAGTAGCTTCAATCATTTCTGGACGTTTTTCAATGGCAAAAATCAATGAATATTGTAAATGCACAAACAGTAATTTCTCCGCATTGCAAGGTGCAATTCTGAAATTTTTTGCTTTTTCCTGCTCCTCTTTGCATGATAAAGAAGATTCAAAGAGAGTGAGATGCCAGCTCCTTTCATTCAGTCAGTAGCTTCAATCATTTCTGGTATATGAATAACATGATGTTTTTCAATGGCAAAAATCAATGAATATTGTAAATGCACAAACAGTAATTTCTCCGCATTGCAAGGTGCAATTCTGAAATTTTTGGCTTTTTCCTGCTCCTCTTAGCATGATAAAGAAGATTCAAAGAGAGTGAGATGCCAGCTCCTTTCATTCAGTCAGTAGCTTCAATCATTTCTGGATGTTTTTCAATGGCAAAAATCAATGAATATTGTAAATGCACAAACAGTAATTTCTCCGCATTGCAAGGTGCAATTCTGAAATTTCTTGCATTTTCCTGCTCCTCTTAGCATGATAAAGAAGATTCAAAGAGAGTGAGATGCCAGCTCCTTTCATTCAGTCAGCAGCTTCAATCATTTCTGGACGTTTTTCAATGGCAAAAATCAATGAATATTGTAAATGCACAAACAGTAATTTCTCCGCATTGCAAGGTGCAATTCTGAAATTTTTTGCTTTTTCCTGCTCCTCTTAGCATGATAAAGAAGATTCAAAGAGAGTGCGATGCCAGCTCCTTTCATTCAGTCAGTAGCTTCAAACATTTCTGGTATATGAATAACATGATGTTTTTCAATGGCAAAAATCAATGAATATTGTAAATGCACAAACAGTAATTTCTCCGCATTGCAAGGTGCAATTCTGAAATTTTTTGCTTTTTCCTGCTCCTCTTAGCATGATAAAGAAGATTCAAAGAGAGTGAGATGCCAGCTCCTTTCATTCAGTCAGTAGCTTCAATCATTTCTGGTATATGAATAACATGATGTTTTTCAATGGCAAAAATCAATGAATATTGTAAATGCACAAACAGTAATTTCTCCGCATTGCAAGTTGCAATTCTGAAATTTTTTGCTTTTTCCTGCTCCTCTTAGCATGATAAAGAAGATTCAAAGAGAGTGAGATGCCAGCTCCTTTCATTCAGTCAGTAGCTTCAATCATTTCTGGACGTTTTTCAATGGCAAAAATCAATGAATATTGTAAATGCACAAACAGTAATTTCTCCGCATTGCAAGGTGCGATTCTGAAATTTTTTGCTTTTTCCTGCTCCTCTTAGCATGATAAAGAAGATTCAAAGAGAGTGAGATGCCAGCTCCTTTCATTCAGTCAGTAGCTTCAATCATTTCTGGACGTTTTTCAATGGCAAAAATCAATGAATATTGTAAATGCACAAACAGTAATTTCTCCGCATTGCAAGGTGCAATTCTGAAATTTTTTGCTTTTTCCTGCTCCTCTTAGCATGATAAAGAAGATTCAAAGAGAGTGAGATGCCAGCTCCTTTCATTCAGTCAGTAGCTTCAATCATTTCTGGTATATGAATAACATGATGTTTTTCAATGGCAAAAATCAATGAATATTGTAAATGCACAAACAGTAATTTCTCCACATTGCAAGGTGCAATTCTGAAATTTTTTGCTTTTTCCTGCTCCTCTTAGCATGATAAAGAAGATTCAAAGAGAGTGAGATGCCAGCTCCTTTCATTCAGTCAGTAGCTTCAATCATTTCTGGACGTTTTTCAATGGCAAAAATCAATGAATATTGTAAATGCACAAACAGTAATTTCTCCGCATTGCCAAGGTGCAATTCTGAAATTTTTGCTTTTTCCTGCTCCTCTTAGCATGATAAAGAAGATTCAAAGAGAGCGAGATGCCAGCTCCTTTCATTCAGTCAGTAGCTTCAATCATTTCTGGTATATGAATAACATGATGTTTTTCAATGGCAAAAATCAATGAATATTGTAAATGCACAAACAGTAATTTCTCCGCATTGCAAGGTGCAATTCTGAAATTTTTTGCTTTTTCCTGCTCCTCTTAGCATGATAAAGAAGATTCAAAGAGAGTGAGATGCCAGCTCCTTTCATTCAGTCAGTAGCTTCAATCATTTCTGGACGTTTTTCAATGGCAAAAATCAATGAATATTGTAAATGCACAAACAGTAATTTCTCCGCATTGCAAGGTGCAATTCTGAAATTTTTTGCTTTTTCCTGCTCCTCTTAGCATGATAAAGAAGATTCAAAGAGAGTGAGATGCCAGCTCCTTTCATTCAGTCAGTAGCTTCAAACATTTCTGGTATATGAATAACATGATGTTTTTCAATGGCAAAAATCAATGAATATTGTAAATGCACAAACAGTAATTTCTCCGCATTGCAAGTTGCAATTCTGAAATTTTTTGCTTTTTCCTGCTCCTCTTAGCATGATAAAGAAGATTCAAAGAGAGTGAGATGCCAGCTCCTTTCATTCAGTCAGTAGCTTCAATTATTTCTGGGTAAATGAATAACATGATGTTTTTCAATGGCAAAAATCAATGAATATTGTAAATGCACAAACAGTAATTTCTCCGCATTGCAAGGTGCAATTCTGAAATTTTTTGCTTTTTCCTGCTCCTCTTAGCATGATAAAGAAGATTCAAAGAGAGTGAGATGCCAGCTCCTTTCATTCAGTCAGTTGCTTCAATCATTTCTGGACGTTTTTCAATGGCAAAAACCAGTGAATATTGTAAATGCACAAACAGTAATTTCTCCGCATTGCAAGGTGCAATTCTGAAATTTTTTGCTTTTTCCTGCTCCTCTTAGCATGATAAAGAAGATTCAAAGAGAGTGAGATGCCAGCTCCTTTCATTCAGTCAGTAGCTTCAATCATTTCTGGACGTTTTTCAATGGCAAAAATCAATGAATATTGTAAATGCACAAACAGTAATTTCTCCGCATTGCAAGGTGCAATTCTGAAATTTTTGCTTTTTCCTGCTCCTCTTTGCATGATAAAGAAGATTCAAAGAGAGTGAGATGCCAGCTCCTTTCATTCAGTCAGTAGCTTCAATCATTTCTGGTATATGAATAACATGATGTTTTTCAATGGCAAAAATCAATTAATATTGTAAATGCACAAACAGTAATTTCTCCGCATTGCAAGGTGCAATTCTGAAATTTTTGGCTTTTTCCTGCTCCTCTTAGCATGATAAAGAAGATTCAAAGAGAGTGAGATGCCAGCTCCTTTCATTCAGTCAGTAGCTTCAATCATTTCTGGATGTTTTTCAATGGCAAAAATCAATGAATATTGTAAATGCACAAACAGTAATTTCTCCGCATTGCAAGGTGCAATTCTGAAATTTCTTGCATTTTCCTGCTCCTCTTAGCATGATAAAGAAGATTCAAAGAGAGTGAGATGCCAGCTCCTTTCATTCAGTCAGTAGCTTCAATCATTTCTGGACGTTTTTCAATGGCAAAAATCAATGAATATTGTAAATGCACAAACAGTAATTTCTCCGCATTGCAAGGTGCAATTCTGAAATTTTTTGCTTTTTCCTGCTCCTCTTAGCATGATAAAGAAGATTCAAAGAGAGTGCGATGCCAGCTCCTTTCATTCAGTCAGTAGCTTCAAACATTTCTGGTATATGAATAACATGATGTTTTTCAATGGCAAAAATCAATGAATATTGTAAATGCACAAACAGTAATTTCTCCGCATTGCAAGGTGCAATTCTGAAATTTTTTGCTTTTTCCTGCTCCTCTTAGCATGATAAAGAAGATTCAAAGAGAGTGAGATGCCAGCTCCTTTCATTCAGTCAGTAGCTTCAATCATTTCTGGTATATGAATAACATGATGTTTTTCAATGGCAAAAATCAATGAATATTGTAAATGCACAAACAGTAATTTCTCCGCATTGCAAGTTGCAATTCTGAAATTTTTTGCTTTTTCCTGCTCCTCTTAGCATGATAAAGAAGATTCAAAGAGAGTGAGATGCCAGCTCCTTTCATTCAGTCAGTAGCTTCAATCATTTCTGGACGTTTTTCAATGGCAAAAATCAATGAATATTGTAAATGCACAAACAGTAATTTCTCCGCATTGCAAGGTGCAATTCTGAAATTTTTTGCTTTTTCCTGCTCCTCTTAGCATGATAAAGAAGATTCAAAGAGAGTGAGATGCCAGCTCCTTTCATTCAGTCAGTAGCTTCAATCATTTCTGGACGTTTTTCAATGGCAAAAATCAATGAATATTGTAAATGCACAAACAGTAATTTCTCCGCATTGCAAGGTGCAATTCTGAAATTTTTTGCTTTTTCCTGCTCCTCTTAGCATGATAAAGAAGATTCAAAGAGAGTGAGATGCCAGCTCCTTTCATTCAGTCAGTAGCTTCAATCATTTCTGGTATATGAATAACATGATGTTTTTCAATGGCAAAAATCAATGAATATTGTAAATGCACAAACAGTAATTTCTCCGCATTGCAAGGTGCAATTCTGAAATTTTTTGCTTTTTCCTGCTCCTCTTAGCATGATAAAGAAGATTCAAAGAGAGTGAGATGCCAGCTCCTTTCATTCAGTCAGTAGCTTCAATCATTTCTGGACGTTTTTCAATGGCAAAAATCAATGAATATTGTAAATGCACAAACAGTAATTTCTCCGCATTGCAAGGTGCAATTCTGAAATTTTTTGCTTTTTCCTGCTCCTCTTAGCATGATAAAGAAGATTCAAAGAGAGTGAGATGCCAGCTCCTTTCATTCAGTCAGTAGCTTCAAACATTTCTGGTATATGAATAACATGATGTTTTTCAATGGCAAAAATCAATGAATATTGTAAATGCACAAACAGTAATTTCTCCGCATTGCAAGGTGCAATTCTGAAATTTTTGGCTTTTTCCTGCTCCTCTTAGCATGATAAAGAAGATTCAAAGAGAGTGAGATGCCAGCTCCTTTCATTCAGTCAGTAGCTTCAATCATTTCTGGATGTTTTTCAATGGCAAAAATCAATGAATATTGTAAATGCACAAACAGTAATTTCTCCGCATTGCAAGGTGCAATTCTGAAATTTCTTGCATTTTCCTGCTCCTCTTAGCATGATAAAGAAGATTCAAAGAGAGTGAGATGCCAGCTCCTTTCATTCAGTCAGTAGCTTCAATCATTTCTGGACGTTTTTCAATGGCAAAAATCAATGAATATTGTAAATGCACAAACAGTAATTTCTCCGCATTGCAAGGTGCAATTCTGAAATTTTTTGCTTTTTCCTGCTCCTCTTAGCATGATAAAGAAGATTCAAAGAGAGTGCGATGCCAGCTCCTTTCATTCAGTCAGTAGCTTCAAACATTTCTGGTATATGAATAACATGATGTTTTTCAATGGCAAAAATCAATGAATATTGTAAATGCACAAACAGTAATTTCTCCGCATTGCAAGGTGCAATTCTGAAATTTTTTGCTTTTTCCTGCTCCTCTTAGCATGATAAAGAAGATTCAAAGAGAGTGAGATGCCAGCTCCTTTCATTCAGTCAGTAGCTTCAATCATTTCTGGTATATGAATAACATGATGTTTTTCAATGGCAAAAATCAATGAATATTGTAAATGCACAAACAGTAATTTCTCCGCATTGCAAGTTGCAATTCTGAAATTTTTTGCTTTTTCCTGCTCCTCTTAGCATGATAAAGAAGATTCAAAGAGAGTGAGATGCCAGCTCCTTTCATTCAGTCAGTAGCTTCAATCATTTCTGGACGTTTTTCAATGGCAAAAATCAATGAATATTGTAAATGCACAAACAGTAATTTCTCCGCATTGCAAGGTGCAATTCTGAAATTTTTTGCTTTTTCCTGCTCCTCTTAGCATGATAAAGAAGATTCAAAGAGAGTGAGATGCCAGCTCCTTTCATTCAGTCAGTAGCTTCAATCATTTCTGGACGTTTTTCAATGGCAAAAATCAATGAATATTGTAAATGCACAAACAGTAATTTCTCCGCATTGCAAGGTGCAATTCTGAAATTTTTTGCTTTTTCCTGCTCCTCTTAGCATGATAAAGAAGATTCAAAGAGAGTGAGATGCCAGCTCCTTTCATTCAGTCAGTAGCTTCAATCATTTCTGGTATATGAATAACATGATGTTTTTCAATGGCAAAAATCAATGAATATTGTAAATGCACAAACAGTAATTTCTCCGCATTGCAAGGTGCAATTCTGAAATTTTTTGCTTTTTCCTGCTCCTCTTAGCATGATAAAGAAGATTCAAAGAGAGTGAGATGCCAGCTCCTTTCATTCAGTCAGTAGCTTCAATCATTTCTGGACGTTTTTCAATGGCAAAAATCAATGAATATTGTAAATGCACAAACAGTAATTTCTCCGCATTGCAAGGTGCAATTCTGAAATTTTTTGCTTTTTCCTGCTCCTCTTAGCATGATAAAGAAGATTCAAAGAGAGTGAGATGCCAGCTCCTTTCATTCAGTCAGTAGCTTCAATCATTTCTGGACGTTTTTCAATGGCAAAAATCAATGAATATTGTAAATGCACAAACAGTAATTTCTCCGCATTGCAAGGTGCAATTCTGAAATTTTTTGCTTTTTCCTGCTCCTCTTAGCATGATAAAGAAGATTCAAAGAGAGTGAGATGCCAGCTCCTTTCATTCAGTCAGTAGCTTCAATCATTTCTGGTATATGAATAACATGATGTTTTTCAATGGCAAAAATCAATGAATATTGTAAATGCACAAACAGTAATTTCTCCGCATTGCAAGGTGCAATTCTGAAATTTTTTGCTTTTTCCTGCTCCTCTTAGCATGATAAAGAAGATTCAAAGAGAGTGAGATGCCAGCTCCTTTCATTCAGTCAGTAGCTTCAATCATTTCTGGACGTTTTTCAATGGCAAAAATCAATGAATATTGTAAATGCACAAACAGTAATTTCTCCGCATTGCAAGGTGCAATTCTGAAATTTTTTGCTTTTTCCTGCTCCTCTTAGCATGATAAAGAAGATTCAAAGAGAGTGAGATGCCAGCTCCTTTCATTCAGTCAGTAGCTTCAAACATTTCTGGTATATGAATAACATGATGTTTTTCAATGGCAAAAATCAATGAATATTGTAAATGCACAAACAGTAATTTCTCCGCATTGCAAGGTGCAATTCTGAAATTTTTTGCTTTTTCCTGCTCCTCTTAGCATGATAAAGAAGATTCAAAGAGAGTGAGATGCCAGCTCCTTTCATTCAGTCAGTAGCTTCAATCATTTCTGGACGTTTTTCAATGGCAAAAATCAATGAATATTGTAAATGCACAAACAGTAATTTCTCCGCATTGCAAGGTGCAATTCTGAAATTTTTTGCTTTTTCCTGCTCCTCTTAGCATGATAAAGAAGATTCAAAGAGAGTGAGATGCCAGCTCCTTTCATTCAGTCAGTAGCTTCAATCATTTCTGGACGTTTTTCAATGGCAAAAATCAATGAATATTGTAAATGCACAAACAGTAATTTCTCCGCATTGCAAGGTGCAATTCTGAAATTTTTTGCTTTTTCCTGCTCCTCTTAGCATGATAAAGAAGATTCAAAGAGAGTGAGATGCCAGCTCCTTTCATTCAGTCAGTAGCTTCAATCATTTCTGGTATATGAATAACATGATGTTTTTCAATGGCAAAAATCAATGAATATTGTAAATGCACAAACAGTAATTTCTCCGCATTGCAAGGTGCAATTCGGAAATTTTTTGCTTTTTCCTGCTCCTCTTAGCATGATAAAGAAGATTCAAAGAGAGTGAGATGCCAGCTCCTTTCATTCAGTCAGCAGCTTCAATCATTTCTGGACATTTTTCAATGGCAAAAATCAATGAATATTGTAAATGCACAAACAGTAATTTCTCCGCATTGCAAGGTGCAATTCTGAAATTTTTTGCTTTTTCCTGCTCCTCTTAGCATGATAAAGAAGATTCAAAGAGAGTGAGATGCCAGCTCCTTTCATTCAGTCAGTAGCTTCAAACATTTCTGGTATATGAATAACATGATGTTTTTCAATGGCAAAAATCAATGAATATTGTAAAAGCACAAACAGTAATTTCTCCGCATTGCAAGGTGCAATTCTGAAATTTTTTGCTTTTTCCTGCTCCTCTTAGCATGATAAAGAAGATTCAAAGAGAGTGAGATGCCAGCTCCTTTCATTCAGTCAGTAGCTTCAATCATTTCTGGACGTTTTTCAATGGCAAAAATCAATGAATATTGTAAATGCACAAACAGTAATTTCTCCGCATTGCAAGGTGCAATTCTGAAATTTTTTGCTTTTTCCTGCTCCTCTTAGCATGATAAAGAAGATTCAAAGAGAGTGAGATGCCAGCTCCTTTCATTCAGTCAGTAGCTTCAATCATTTCTGGTATATGAATAACATGATGTTTTTCAATGGCAAAAATCAATGAATATTGTAAATGCACAAACAGTAATTTCTCCGCATTGCAAGTTGCAATTCTGAAATTTTTTGCTTTTTCCTGCTCCTCTTAGCATGATAAAGAAGATTCAAAGAGAGTGAGATGCCAGCTCCTTTCATTCAGTCAGTAGCTTCAATTATTTCTGGACGTTTTTCAATGGCAAAAATCAATGAATATTGTAAATGCACAAACAGTAATTTCTCCGCATTGCAAGGTGCAATTCTGAAATTTTTTGCTTTTTCCTGCTCCTCTTAGCATGATAAAGAAGATTCAAAGAGAGTGAGATGCCAGCTCCTTTCATTCAGTCAGTTGCTTCAATCATTTCTGGACGTTTTTCAATGGCAAAAATCAGTGAATATTGTAAATGCACAAACAGTAATTTCTCCGCATTGCAAGGTGCAATTCTGAAATTTTTTGCTTTTTCCTGCTCCTCTTAGCATGATAAAGAAAATTCAAAGAGAGTGAGATGCCAGCTCCTTTCATTCAGTCAGTAGCTTCAATCATTTCTGGACGTTTTTCAATGGCAAAAATCAATGAATATTGTAAATGCACAAACAGTAATTTCTCCGCATTGCAAGGTGCAATTCTGAAATTTTTTGCTTTTTCCTGCTCCTCTTTGCATGATAAAGAAGATTCAAAGAGAGTGAGATGCCAGCTCCTTTCATTCAGTCAGTAGCTTCAATCATTTCTGGTATATGAATAACATGATGTTTTTCAATGGCAAAAATCAATGAATATTGTAAATGCACAAACAGTAATTTCTCCGCATTGCAAGGTGCAATTCTGAAATTTTTGGCTTTTTCCTGCTCCTCTTAGCATGATAAAGAAGATTCAAAGAGAGTGAGATGCCAGCTCCTTTCATTCAGTCAGTAGCTTCAATCATTTCTGGTATATGAATAACATGATGTTTTTCAATGGCAAAAATCAATGAATATTGTAAATGCACAAACAGTAATTTCTCCGCATTGCAAGTTGCAATTCTGAAATTTTTTGCTTTTTCCTGCTCCTCTTAGCATGATAAAGAAGATTCAAAGAGAGTGAGATTCCAGCTCCTTTCATTCAGTCAGTAGCTTCAATCATTTCTGGACGTTTTTCAATGGCAAAAATCAATGAATATTGTAAATGCACAAACAGTAATTTCTCCGCATTGCAAGGTGCAATTCTGAAATTTTTTGCTTTTTCCTGCTCCTCTTAGCATGATAAAGAAGATTCAAAGAGAGTGAGATGCCAGCTCCTTTCATTCAGTCAGTAGCTTCAATCATTTCTGGTATATGAATAACATGATGTTTTTCAATGGCAAAAATCAATGAATATTGTAAATGCACAAACAGTAATTTCTCCGCATTGCAAGTTGCAATTCTGAAATTTTTTGCTTTTTCCTGCTCCTCTTAGCATGATAAAGAAGATTCAAAGAGAGTGAGATGCCAGCTCCTTTCATTCAGTCAGTAGCTTCAATTATTTCTGGACGTTTTTCAATGGCAAAAATCAATGAATATTGTAAATGCACAAACAGTAATTTCTCCGCATTGCAAGGTGCAATTCTGAAATTTTTTGCTTTTTCCTGCTCCTCTTAGCATGATAAAGAAGATTCAAAGAGAGTGAGATGCCAGCTCCTTTCATTCAGTCAGTTGCTTCAATCATTTCTGGACGTTTTTCAATGGCAAAAATCAGTGAATATTGTAAATGCACAAACAGTAATTTCTCCGCATTGCAAGGTGCAATTCTGAAATTTTTTGCTTTTTCCTGCTCCTCTTAGCATGATAAAGAAAATTCAAAGAGAGTGAGATGCCAGCTCCTTTCATTCAGTCAGTAGCTTCAATCATTTCTGGACGTTTTTCAATGGCAAAAATCAATGAATATTGTAAATGCACAAACAGTAATTTCTCCGCATTGCAAGGTGCAATTCTGAAATTTTTTGCTTTTTCCTGCTCCTCTTTGCATGATAAAGAAGATTCAAAGAGAGTGAGATGCCAGCTCCTTTCATTCAGTCAGTAGCTTCAATCATTTCTGGTATATGAATAACATGATGTTTTTCAATGGCAAAAATCAATGAATATTGTAAATGCACAAACAGTAATTTCTCCGCATTGCAAGGTGCAATTCTGAAATTTTTGGCTTTTTCCTGCTCCTCTTAGCATGATAAAGAAGATTCAAAGAGAGTGAGATGCCAGCTCCTTTCATTCAGTCAGTAGCTTCAATCATTTCTGGTATATGAATAACATGATGTTTTTCAATGGCAAAAATCAATGAATATTGTAAATGCACAAACAGTAATTTCTCCGCATTGCAAGTTGCAATTCTGAAATTTTTTGCTTTTTCCTGCTCCTCTTAGCATGATAAAGAAGATTCAAAGAGAGTGAGATTCCAGCTCCTTTCATTCAGTCAGTAGCTTCAATCATTTCTGGACGTTTTTCAATGGCAAAAATCAATGAATATTGTAAATGCACAAACAGTAATTTCTCCGCATTGCAAGGTGCAATTCTGAAATTTTTTGCTTTTTCCTGCTCCTCTTAGCATGATAAAGAAGATTCAAAGAGAGTGAGATGCCAGCTCCTTTCATTCAGTCAGTAGCTTCAATCATTTCTGGACGTTTTTCAATGGCAAAAATCAATGAATATTGTAAATGCACAAACAGTAATTTCTCCGCATTGCAAGATGCAATTCTGAAATTTTTTGCTTTTTCCTGCTCCTCTTAGCATGATAAAAAAGATTCAAAGAGAGTGAGATGCCAGCTCCTTTCATTCAGTCAGTAGCTTCAATCATTTCTGGACGTTTTTCAATGGCAAAAATCAATGAATATTGTAAATGCACAAACAGTAATTTCTCCGCATTGCAAGGTGCAATTCTGAAATTTTTTGCTTTTTCCTGCTCCTCTTAGCATGATAAAGAAGATTCAAAGAGAGTGAGATGCCAGCTCCTTTCATTCAGTCAGTAGCTTCAATCATTTCTGGTATATGAATAACATGATGTTTTTCAATGGCAAAAATCAATGAATATTGTAAATGCACAAACAGTAATTTCTCCGCATTGCAAGGTGCAATTCTGAAATTTTTTGCTTTTTCCTGCTCCTCTTAGCATGATAAAGAAGATTCAAAGAGAGTGAGATGCCAGCTCCTTTCATTCAGTCAGTAGCTTCAATTATTTCTGGACGTTTTTCAATGGCAAAAATCAATGAATATTGTAAATGCACAAACAGTAATTTCTCCGCATTGCAAGGTGCAATTCTGAAATTTTTTGCTTTTTCCTGCTCCTCTTAGCATGATAAAGAAGATTCAAAGAGAGTGAGATGCCAGCTCCTTTCATTCAGTCAGTAGCTTCAAACATTTCTGGTATAAACATTTCTGGACGTTTTTCAATGGCAAAAATCAATGAATATTGTAAATGCACAAACAGTAATATCTCCACATTGCAAGGTGCAATTCTGAAATTTTTTGCTTTTTCCTGCTAATCCTAGCATGATAAAGAAGATTCAAATAGAGTGAGATGCCAGCTCCTTTCATTCAGTCAGTAGCTTCAAACATTTCTGGACGTTTTTCAATGGCAAAATTCAATGAATATTGTAAATGCACAAACAGTAATATCTCCACATTGCCAGGTGCAATTCTGAAATTTTTTGCTTTTACCTGCTAATCCTAGCATGATAAAGAAGATTCAAAGAGAGTGAGATGCCAGCTCCTTTCATTCAGTCAGTAGCTTCAATCATTTCTGGACGTTTTTCAATGGCAAAAATCAATGAATATTGTAAATGCACAAACAGTAATTTCTCCGCATTGCAAGGTGCAATTCTGAAATTTTTTGCTTTTTCCTGCTCCTCTTAGCATGATAAAGAAGATTCAAAGAGAGTGAGATGCCAGCTCCTTTCATTCAGTCAGTAGCTTCAATCATTTCTGGACGTTTTTCAATGGCAAAAATCAATGAATATTGTAAATGCACAAACAGTAATTTCTCCGCATTGCAAGGTGCAATTCTGAAATTTTTTGCTTTTTCCTGCTCCTCTTAGCATGATAAAGAAGATTCAAAGAGAGTGAGATGCCAGCTCCTTTCATTCAGTCAGTAGCTTCAATCATTTCTGGTATATGAATAACATGATGTTTTTCAATGGCAAAAATCAATGAATATTGTAAATGCACAAACAGTAATTTCTCCGCATTGCAAGGTGCAATTCTGAAATTTTTTGCTTTTTCCTGCTCCTCTTAGCATGATAAAGAAGATTCAAAGAGAGTGAGATGCCAGCTCCTTTCATTCAGTCAGTAGCTTCAATCATTTCTGGACGTTTTTCAATGGCAAAAATCAATGAATATTGTAAATGCACAAACAGTAATTTCTCCGCATTGCAAGATGCAATTCTGAAATTTTTTGCTTTTTCCTGCTCCTCTTAGCATGATAAAGAAGATTCAAAGAGAGTGAGATGCCAGCTCCTTTCATTCAGTCAGTAGCTTCAGTCATTTCTGGACGTTTTTCAATGCAAAAATCAATGAATATTGTAAATGCACAAACAGTAATTTCTCCGCATTGCAAGGTGCAATTCTGAAATTTTTTGCTTTTTCCTGCTCCTCAGCATGATAAAGAAGATTCAAAGAGAGTGAGATGCCAGCTCCTTTCATTCAGTCAGTAGCTTCAATCATTTCTGGTATATGAATAACATGATGTTTTTCAATGGCAAAAATCAATGAATATTGTAAATGCACAAACAGTAATTTCTCCGCATTGCAAGGTGCAATTCTGAAATTTTTTGCTTTTTCCTGCTCCTCTTAGCATGATAAAGAAGATTCAAAGAGAGTGAGATGCCAGCTCCTTTCATTCAGTCAGTAGCTTCAAACATTTCTGGTATATGAATAACATGATGTTTTTCAATGGCAAAAATCAATGAATATTGTAAATGCACAAACAGTAATTTCTCCGCATTGCAAGGTGCAATTCTGAAATTTTTTGCTTTTTCCTGCTCCTCTTAGCATGATAAAGAAGATTCAAAGAGAGTGAGATGCCAGCTCCTTTCATTCAGTCAGTAGCTTCAATCATTTCTGGACGTTTTTCAATGGCAAAAATCAATGAATATTGTAAATGCACAAACAGTAATTTCTCCGCATTGCAAGGTGCAATTCTGAAATTTTTTGCTTTTTCCTGCTCCTCTTAGCATGATAAAGAAGATTCAAAGAGAGTGAGATGCCAGCTTCTTTCATTCAGTCAGTAGCTTCAAACATTTCTGGGATATGAATAACATGATGTTTTTCAATGGCAAAAATTAATGAATATTGTAAATGCACAAACAGTAATTTCTCCGCATTGCAAGGTGCAATTCTGAAATTTTTTGCTTTTTCCTGCTCCTCTTAGCATGATAAAGAAGATTCAAAGAGAGTGAGATGCCAGCTCCTTTCATTCAGTCAGTAGCTTCAATCATTTCTGGACGTTTTTCAATGGCAAAAATCAATGAATATTGTAAATGCACAAACAGTAATTTCTCCGCATTGCAAGGTGCAATTCTGAAATTTTTTGCTTTTTCCTGCTCCTCTTAGCATGATAAAGAAGATTCAAAGAGAGTGAGATGCCAGCTCCTTTCATTCAGTCAGTAGCTTCAATCATTTCTGGATGTTTTTCAATGGCAAAAATCAATGAATATTGTAAATGCACAAACAGTAATTTCTCCGCATTGCAAGGTGCAATTCTGAAATTTTTTGCTTTTTCCTGCTCCTCTTAGCATGATAAAGAAGATTCAAAGAGAGTGAGATGCCAGCTCCTTTCATTCAGTCAGTAGCTTCAATCATTTCTGGACGTTTTTCAATGGCAAAAATCAATGAATATTGTAAATGCACAAACAGTAATTTCTCCGCATTGCAAGATGCAATTCTGAAATTTTTTGCTTTTTCCTGCTCCTCTTAGCATGATAAAGAAGATTCAAAGAGAGTGAGATGCCAGCTCCTTTCATTCAGTCAGTAGCTTCAGTCATTTCTGGACGTTTTTCAATGCAAAAATCAATGAATATTGTAAATGCACAAACAGTAATTTCTCCGCATTGCAAGGTGCAATTCTGAAATTTTTTGCTTTTTCCTGCTCCTCAGCATGATAAAGAAGATTCAAAGAGAGTGAGATGCCAGCTCCTTTCATTCAGTCAGTAGCTTCAATCATTTCTGGTATATGAATAACATGATGTTTTTCAATGGCAAAAATCAATGAATATTGTAAATGCACAAACAGTAATTTCTCCGCATTGCAAGGTGCAATTCTGAAATTTTTTGCTTTTTCCTGCTCCTCTTAGCATGATAAAGAAGATTCAAAGAGAGTGAGATGCCAGCTCCTTTCATTCAGTCAGTAGCTTCAAACATTTCTGGTATATGAATAACATGATGTTTTTCAATGGCAAAAATCAATGAATATTGTAAATGCACAAACAGTAATTTCTCCGCATTGCAAGGTGCAATTCTGAAATTTTTTGCTTTTTCCTGCTCCTCTTAGCATGATAAAGAAGATTCAAAGAGAGTGAGATGCCAGCTCCTTTCATTCAGTCAGTAGCTTCAATCATTTCTGGACGTTTTTCAATGGCAAAAATCAATGAATATTGTAAATGCACAAACAGTAATTTCTCCGCATTGCAAGGTGCAATTCTGAAATTTTTTGCTTTTTCCTGCTCCTCTTAGCATGATAAAGAAGATTCAAAGAGAGTGAGATGCCAGCTTCTTTCATTCAGTCAGTAGCTTCAAACATTTCTGGGATATGAATAACATGATGTTTTTCAATGGCAAAAATTAATGAATATTGTAAATGCACAAACAGTAATTTCTCCGCATTGCAAGGTGCAATTCTGAAATTTTTTGCTTTTTCCTGCTCCTCTTAGCATGATAAAGAAGATTCAAAGAGAGTGAGATGCCAGCTCCTTTCATTCAGTCAGTAGCTTCAATCATTTCTGGACGTTTTTCAATGGCAAAAATCAATGAATATTGTAAATGCACAAACAGTAATTTCTCCGCATTGCAAGGTGCAATTCTGAAATTTTTTGCTTTTTCCTGCTCCTCTTAGCATGATAAAGAAGATTCAAAGAGAGTGAGATGCCAGCTCCTTTCATTCAGTCAGTAGCTTCAATCATTTCTGGATGTTTTTCAATGGCAAAAATTAATGAATATTGTAAATGCACAAACAGTAATTTCTCCGCATTGCAAGGTGCAATTCTGAAATTTTTTGCTTTTTCCTGCTCCTCTTAGCATGATAAAGAAGATTCAAAGAGAGTGAGATGCCAGCTCCTTTCATTCAGTCAGTAGCTTCAAACATTTCTGGTATAAACATTTCTGGACGTTTTTCAATGGCAAAAATCAATGAATATTGTAAATGCACAAACAGTAATATCTCCACATTGCAAGGTGCAATTCTGAAATTTTTTGCTTTTTCCTGCAAATCCTAGCATGATAAAGAAGATTCAAATAGAGTGAGATGCCAGCTCCTTTCATTCAGTCAGTAGCTTCAAACATTTCTGGACGTTTTTCAATGGCAAAATTCAATGAATATTGTAAATGCACAAACAGTAATATCTCCACATTGCCAGGTGCAATTCTGAAATTTTTTGCTTTTTCCTGCTAATCCTAGCATGATAAAGAAGATTCAAAGAGAGTGAGATGCCAGCTCCTTTCATTCAGTCAGTAGCTTCAATCATTTCTGGACGTTTTTCAATGGCAAAAATCAATGAATATTGTAAATGCACAAACAGTAATTTCTCCGCATTGCAAGGTGCAATTCTGAAATTTTTTGCTTTTTCCTGCTCCTCTTAGCATGATAAAGAAGATTCAAAGAGAGTGAGATGCCAGCTCCTTTCATTCAGTCAGTAGCTTCAATCATTTCTGGACGTTTTTCAATGGCAAAAATCAATGAATATTGTAAATGCACAAACAGTAATTTCTCCGCATTGCAAGGTGCAATTCTGAAATTTTTTGCTTTTTCCTGCTCCTCTTAGCATGATAAAGAAGATTCAAAGAGAGTGAGATGCCAGCTCCTTTCATTCAGTCAGTAGCTTCAATCATTTCTGGTATATGAATAACATGATGTTTTTCAATGGCAAAAATCAATGAATATTGTAAATGCACAAACAGTAATTTCTCCGCATTGCAAGGTGCAATTCTGAAATTTTTTGCTTTTTCCTGCTCCTCTTAGCATGATAAAGAAGATTCAAAGAGAGTGAGATGCCAGCTCCTTTCATTCAGTCAGTAGCTTCAATCATTTCTGGACGTTTTTCAATGGCAAAAATCAATGAATATTGTAAATGCACAAACAGTAATTTCTCCGCATTGCAAGATGCAATTCTGAAATTTTTTGCTTTTTCCTGCTCCTCTTAGCATGATAAAGAAGATTCAAAGAGAGTGAGATGCCAGCTCCTTTCATTCAGTCAGTAGCTTCAGTCATTTCTGGACGTTTTTCAATGCAAAAATCAATGAATATTGTAAATGCACAAACAGTAATTTCTCCGCATTGCAAGGTGCAATTCTGAAATTTTTTGCTTTTTCCTGCTCCTCAGCATGATAAAGAAGATTCAAAGAGAGTGAGATGCCAGCTCCTTTCATTCAGTCAGTAGCTTCAATCATTTCTGGTATATGAATAACATGATGTTTTTCAATGGCAAAAATCAATGAATATTGTAAATGCACAAACAGTAATTTCTCCGCATTGCAAGGTGCAATTCTGAAATTTTTTGCTTTTTCCTGCTCCTCTTAGCATGATAAAGAAGATTCAAAGAGAGTGAGATGCCAGCTCCTTTCATTCAGTCAGTAGCTTCAAACATTTCTGGTATATGAATAACATGATGTTTTTCAATGGCAAAAATCAATGAATATTGTAAATGCACAAACAGTAATTTCTCCGCATTGCAAGGTGCAATTCTGAAATTTTTTGCTTTTTCCTGCTCCTCTTAGCATGATAAAGAAGATTCAAAGAGAGTGAGATGCCAGCTCCTTTCATTCAGTCAGTAGCTTCAATCATTTCTGGACGTTTTTCAATGGCAAAAATCAATGAATATTGTAAATGCACAAACAGTAATTTCTCCGCATTGCAAGGTGCAATTCTGAAATTTTTTGCTTTTTCCTGCTCCTCTTAGCATGATAAAGAAGATTCAAAGAGAGTGAGATGCCAGCTTCTTTCATTCAGTCAGTAGCTTCAAACATTTCTGGGATATGAATAACATGATGTTTTTCAATGGCAAAAATTAATGAATATTGTAAATGCACAAACAGTAATTTCTCCGCATTGCAAGGTGCAATTCTGAAATTTTTTGCTTTTTCCTGCTCCTCTTAGCATGATAAAGAAGATTCAAAGAGAGTGAGATGCCAGCTCCTTTCATTCAGTCAGTAGCTTCAATCATTTCTGGACGTTTTTCAATGGCAAAAATCAATGAATATTGTAAATGCACAAACAGTAATTTCTCCGCATTGCAAGGTGCAATTCTGAAATTTTTTGCTTTTTCCTGCTCCTCTTAGCATGATAAAGAAGATTCAAAGAGAGTGAGATGCCAGCTCCTTTCATTCAGTCAGTAGCTTCAATCATTTCTGGATGTTTTTCAATGGCAAAAATCAATGAATATTGTAAATGCACAAACAGTAATTTCTCCGCATTGCAAGGTGCAATTCTGAAATTTTTTGCTTTTTCCTGCTCCTCTTAGCATGATAAAGAAGATTCAAAGAGAGTGAGATGCCAGCTCCTTTCATTCAGTCAGTAGCTTCAATCATTTCTGGTATATGAATAACATGATGTTTTTCAATGGCAAAAATCAATGAATATTGTAAATGCACAAACAGTAATTTCTCCGCATTGCAAGTTGCAATTCTGAAATTTTTTGCTTTTTCCTGCTCCTCTTAGCATGATAAAGAAGATTCAAAGAGAGTGAGATTCCAGCTCCTTTCATTCAGTCAGTAGCTTCAATCATTTCTGGACGTTTTTCAATGGCAAAAGTCAATGAATATTGTAAATGCACAAACAGTAATTTCTCCGCATTGCAAGGTGCAATTCTGAAATTTTTTGCTTTTTCCTGCTCCTCTTAGCATGATAAAGAAGATTCAAAGAGAGTGAGATGCCAGCTCCTTTCATTCAGTCAGTAGCTTCAATCATTTCTGGACGTTTTTCAATGGCAAAAATCAATGAATATTGTAAATGCACAAACAGTAATTTCTCCGCATTGCAAGATGCAATTCTGAAATTTTTTGCTTTTTCCTGCTCCTCTTAGCATGATAAAGAAGATTCAAAGAGAGTGAGATGCCAGCTCCTTTCATTCAGTCAGTAGCTTCAATCATTTCTGGACGTTTTTCAATGGCAAAAATCAATGAATATTGTAAATGCACAAACAGTAATTTCTCCGCATTGCAAGGTGCAATTCTGAAATTTTTTGCTTTTTCCTGCTCCTCTTAGCATGATAAAGAAGATTCAAAGAGAGTGAGATGCCAGCTCCTTTCATTCAGTCAGTAGCTTCAATCATTTCTGGTATATGAATAACATGATGTTTTTCAATGGCAAAAATCAATGAATATTGTAAATGCACAAACAGTAATTTCTCCGCATTGCAAGGTGCAATTCTGAAATTTTTTGCTTTTTCCTGCTCCTCTTAGCATGATAAAGAAGATTCAAAGAGAGTGAGATGCCAGCTCCTTTCATTCAGTCAGTAGCTTCAATCATTTCTGGACGTTTTTCAATGGCAAAAATCAATGAATATTGTAAATGCACAAACAGTAATTTCTCCGCATTGCAAGATGCAATTCTGAAATTTTTTGCTTTTTCCTGCTCCTCTTAGCATGATAAAGAAGATTCAAAGAGAGTGAGATGCCAGCTCCTTTCATTCAGTCAGTAGCTTCAGTCATTTCTGGACGTTTTTCAATGCAAAAATCAATGAATATTGTAAATGCACAAACAGTAATTTCTCCGCATTGCAAGGTGCAATTCTGAAATTTTTTGCTTTTTCCTGCTCCTCAGCATGATAAAGAAGATTCAAAGAGAGTGAGATGCCAGCTCCTTTCATTCAGTCAGTAGCTTCAATCATTTCTGGTATATGAATAACATGATGTTTTTCAATGGCAAAAATCAATGAATATTGTAAATGCACAAACAGTAATTTCTCCGCATTGCAAGGTGCAATTCTGAAATTTTTTGCTTTTTCCTGCTCCTCTTAGCATGATAAAGAAGATTCAAAGAGAGTGAGATGCCAGCTCCTTTCATTCAGTCAGTAGCTTCAAACATTTCTGGTATATGAATAACATGATGTTTTTCAATGGCAAAAATCAATGAATATTGTAAATGCACAAACAGTAATTTCTCCGCATTGCAAGGTGCAATTCTGAAATTTTTTGCTTTTTCCTGCTCCTCTTAGCATGATAAAGAAGATTCAAAGAGAGTGAGATGCCAGCTCCTTTCATTCAGTCAGTAGCTTCAATCATTTCTGGACGTTTTTCAATGGCAAAAATCAATGAATATTGTAAATGCACAAACAGTAATTTCTCCGCATTGCAAGGTGCAATTCTGAAATTTTTTGCTTTTTCCTGCTCCTCTTAGCATGATAAAGAAGATTCAAAGAGAGTGAGATGCCAGCTTCTTTCATTCAGTCAGTAGCTTCAAACATTTCTGGGATATGAATAACATGATGTTTTTCAATGGCAAAAATTAATGAATATTGTAAATGCACAAACAGTAATTTCTCCGCATTGCAAGGTGCAATTCTGAAATTTTTTGCTTTTACCTGCTCCTCTTAGCATGATAAAGAAGATTCAAAGAGAGTGAGATGCCAGCTCCTTTCATTCAGTCAGTAGCTTCAATCATTTCTGGACGTTTTTCAATGGCAAAAATCAATGAATATTGTAAATGCACAAACAGTAATTTCTCCGCATTGCAAGGTGCAATTCTGAAATTTTTTGCTTTTTCCTGCTCCTCTTAGCATGATAAAGAAGATTCAAAGAGAGTGAGATGCCAGCTCCTTTCATTCAGTCAGTAGCTTCAATCATTTCTGGATGTTTTTCAATGGCAAAAATCAATGAATATTGTAAATGCACAAACAGTAATTTCTCCGCATTGCAAGGTGCAATTCTGAAATTTTTTGCTTTTTCCTGCTCCTCTTAGCATGATAAAGAAGATTCAAAGAGAGTGAGATGCCAGCTCCTTTCATTCAGTCAGTAGCTTCAATCATTTCTGGTATATGAATAACATGATGTTTTTCAATGGCAAAAATCAATGAATATTGTAAATGCACAAACAGTAATTTCTCCGCATTGCAAGTTGCAATTCTGAAATTTTTTGCTTTTTCCTGCTCCTCTTAGCATGATAAAGAAGATTCAAAGAGAGTGAGATTCCAGCTCCTTTCATTCAGTCAGTAGCTTCAATCATTTCTGGACGTTTTTCAATGGCAAAAGTCAATGAATATTGTAAATGCACAAACAGTAATTTCTCCGCATTGCAAGGTGCATTTCTGAAATTTTTTGCTTTTTCCTGCTCCTCTTAGCATGATAAAGAAGATTCAAAGAGAGTGAGATGCCAGCTCCTTTCATTCAGTCAGTAGCTTCAATCATTTCTGGACGTTTTTCAATGGCAAAAATCAATGAATATTGTAAATGCACAAACAGTAATTTCTCCGCATTGCAAGATGCAATTCTGAAATTTTTTGCTTTTTCCTGCTCCTCTTAGCATGATAAAGAAGATTCAAAGAGAGTGAGATGCCAGCTCCTTTCATTCAGTCAGTAGCTTCAATCATTTCTGGACGTTTTTCAATGGCAAAAATCAATGAATATTGTAAATGCACAAACAGTAATTTCTCCGCATTGCAAGGTGCAATTCTGAAATTTTTTGCTTTTTCCTGCTCCTCTTAGCATGATAAAGAAGATTCAAAGAGAGTGAGATGCCAGCTCCTTTCATTCAGTCAGTAGCTTCAATCATTTCTGGTATATGAATAACATGATGTTTTTCAATGGCAAAAATCAATGAATATTGTAAATGCACAAACAGTAATTTCTCCGCATTGCAAGGTGCAATTCTGAAATTTTTTGCTTTTTCCTGCTCCTCTTAGCATGATAAAGAAGATTCAAAGAGAGTGAGATGCCAGCTCCTTTCATTCAGTCAGTAGCTTCAATCATTTCTGGACGTTTTTCAATGGCAAAAATCAATGAATATTGTAAATGCACAAACTGTAATTTCTCCGCATTGCAAGGTGCAATTCTGAAATTTTTTGCTTTTTCCTGCTCCTCTTAGCATGATAAAGAAGATTCAAAGAGAGTGAGATGCCAGCTCCTTTCATTCAGTCAGTAGCTTCAGTCATTTCTGGACGTTTTTCAATGGCAAAAATCAATGAATATTGTAAATGCACAAACAGTAATTTCTCCGCATTGCAAGGTGCAATTCTGAAATTTTTTGCTTTTTCCTGCTCCTCTTAGCATGGTAAAGAAGATTCAAAGAGAGTGAGATGCCAGCTCCTTTCATTCAGTCAGTAGCTTCAATCATTTCTGGTATATGAATAACATGATGTTTTTCAATGGCAAAAATCAATGAATATTGTAAATGCACAAACAGTAATTTCTCCGCATTGCAAGGTGCAATTCTGAAATTTTTTGCTTTTTCCTGCTCCTCTTAGCATGATAAAGAAGATTCAAAGAGAGTGAGATGCCAGCTCCTTTCATTCAGTCAGTAGCTTCAATCATTTCTGGACGTTTTTCAATGGCAAAAATCAATGAATATTGTAAATGCACAAACAGTAATTTCTCCGCATTGCAAGGTGCAATTCTGAAATTTTTTGCTTTTTCCTGCTCCTCTTAGCATGATAAAGAAGATTCAAAGAGAGTGAGATGCCAGCTCCTTTCATTCAGTCAGTAGCTTCAATCATTTCTGGTATATGAATAACATGATGTTTTTCAATGGCAAAAATCAATGAATATTGTAAATGCACAAACAGTAATTTCTCCGCATTGCAAGTTGCAATTCTGAAATTTTTTGCTTTTTCCTGCTCCTCTTAGCATGATAAAGAAGATTCAAAGAGAGTGAGATTCCAGCTCCTTTCATTCAGTCAGTAGCTTCAATCATTTCTGGACGTTTTTCAATGGCAAAAATCAATGAATATTGTAAATGCACAAACAGTAATTTCTCCGCATTGCAAGGTGCAATTCTGAAATTTTTTGCTTTTTCCTGCTCCTCTTAGCATGATAAAGAAGATTCAAAGAGAGTGAGATGCCAGCTCCTTTCATTCAGTCAGTAGCTTCAATCATTTCTGGACGTTTTTCAATGGCAAAAATCAATGAATATTGTAAATGCACAAACAGTATTTTCTCCGCATTGCAAGATGCAATTCTGAAATTTTTTGCTTTTTCCTGCTCCTCTTAGCATGATAAAGAAGATTCAAAGAGAGTGAGATGCCAGCTCCTTTCATTCAGTCAGCAGCTTCAATCATTTCTGGACGTTTTTCAATGGCAAAAATCAATGAATATTGTAAATGCACAAACAGTAATTTCTCCGCATTGCAAGGTGCAATTCTGAAATTTTTTGCTTTTTCCTGCTCCTCTTAGCATGATAAAGAAGATTCAAAGAGAGTGAGATGCCAGCTCCTTTCATTCAGTCAGTAGCTTCAATCATTTCTGGTATATGAATAACATGATGTTTTTCAATGGCAAAAATCAATGAATATTGTAAATGCACAAACAGTAATTTCTCCGCATTGCAAGGTGCAATTCTGAAATTTTTTGCTTTTTCCTGCTCCTCTTAGCATGATAAAGAAGATTCAAAGAGAGTGAGATGCCAGCTCCTTTCATTCAGTCAGTAGCTTCAATCATTTCCGGACGTTTTTCAATGGCAAAAATCAATGAATATTGTAAATGCACAAACTGTAATTTCTCCGCATTGCAAGGTGCAATTCTGAAATTTTTTGCTTTTTCCTGCTCCTCTTAGCATGATAAAGAAGATTCAAAGAGAGTGAGATGCCAGCTCCTTTCATTCAGTCAGTAGCTTCAGTCATTTCTGGACGTTTTTCAATGGCAAAAATCAATGAATATTGTAAATGCACAAACAGTAATTTCTCCGCATTGCAAGGTGCAATTCTGAAATTTTTTGCTTTTTCCTGCTCCTCTTAGCATGATAAAGAAGATTCAAAGAGAGTGAGATGCCAGCTCCTTTCATTCAGTCAGTAGCTTCAAACATTTCTGGTATAAACATTTCTGGACGTTTTTCAATGGCAAAAATCAATGAATATTGTAAAAGCACAAACAGTAATATCTCCACATTGCAAGGTGCAATTCTGAAATTTTTTGCTTTTTCCTGCTAATCCTAGCATGATAAAGAAGATTCAAATAGAGTGAGATGCCAGCTCCTTTCATTCAGTCAGTAGCTTCAAACATTTCTGGACGTTTTTCAATGGCAAAATTCAATGAATATTGTAAATGCACAAACAGTAATATCTCCACATTGCCAGGTGCAATTCTGAAATTTTTTGCTTTTTCCTGCTAATCCTAGCATGATAAAAAAGATTCAAAGAGAGTGAGATGCCAGCTCCTTTCATTCAGTCAGTAGCTTCAATCATTTCTGGACGTTTTTCAATGGCAAAAATCAATGAATATTGTAAATGCACAAACAGTAATTTCTCCGCATTGCAAGGTGCAATTCTGAAATTTTTTGCTTTTTCCTGCTCCTCTTAGCATGATAAAGAAGATTCAAAGAGAGTGAGATGCCAGCTCCTTTCATTCAGTCAGTAGCTTCAATCATTTCTGGACGTTTTTCAATGGCAAAAATCAATGAATATTGTAAATGCACAAACAGTAATTTCTCCGCATTGCAAGGTGCAATTCTGAAATTTTTTGCTTTTTCCTGCTCCTCTTAGCATGATAAAGAAGATTCAAAGAGAGTGAGATGCCAGCTCCTTTCATTCAGTCAGTAGCTTCAATCATTTCTGGTATATGAATAACATGATGTTTTTCAATGGCAAAAATCAATGAATATTGTAAATGCACAAACAGTAATTTCTCCGCATTGCAAGGTGCAATTCTGAAATTTTTTGCTTTTTCCTGCTCCTCTTAGCATGATAAAGAAGATTCAAAGAGAGTGAGATGCCAGCTCCTTTCATTCAGTCAGTAGCTTCAATCATTTCTGGACGTTTTTCAATGGCAAAAATCAATGAATATTGTAAATGCACAAACAGTAATTTCTCCGCATTGCAAGATGCAATTCTGAAATTTTTTGGTTTTTCCTGCTCCTCTTAGCATGATAAAGAAGATTCAAAGAGAGTGAGATGCCAGCTCCTTTCATTCAGTCAGTAGCTTCAGTCATTTCTGGACGTTTTTCAATGGCAAAAATCAATGAATATTGTAAATGCACAAACAGTAATTTCTCTGCATTGCAAGGTGCAATTCTGAAATTTTTTGCTTTTTCCTGCTCCTCTTAGCATGATAAAGAAGATTCAAAGAGAGTGAGATGCCAGCTCCTTTCTTTCAGTCAGTAGCTTCAAACATTTCTGGTATAAACATTTCTGGACGTTTTTCAATGGCAAAAATCAATGAATATTGTAAATGCACAAACAGTAATATCTCCACATTGCAAGGTGCAATGCTGAAATTTTTTGCTTTTTCCTGCTAATCCTAGCATGATAAAGAAGATTCAAATAGAGTGAGATGCCAGCTCCTTTCATTCAGTCAGTAGCTTCAAACATTTCTGGACGTTTTTCATTGGCAAAAATCAATGAATATTGTAAATGCACAAACAGTAATATCTCCACATTGCAAGGTGCAATTCTGAAATTTTTTGCTTTTTCCTGCTAATCCTAGCATGATAAAGAAGATTCAAAGAGAGTGAGATGTCAGCTCCTTTCATTCAGTCAGTAGCTTCAAACATTTCTGGTATATGAATAACATGATGTTTTTCAATGGCAAAAATCAATGAATATTGTAAATGCACAAACAGTAATATCTCCACATTGCAAGGTGCAATTCTGAAATTTTTTGCTTTTTCCTGCTAATCCTAGCATGATAAAGAAGATTCAAAGAGAGTGAGATGCCAGCTCCTTTCATTCAGTCAGTAGCTTCAAACATTTCTGGACGTTTTTCAATGGCAAAAATCAATGAATATTGTAAATGCACAAACAGTAATATCTCCACATTGCAAGGTGCAATTCTGAAATTTTTTGCTTTTTCCTGCTACTCCTAGCATGATAAAGAAGATTCAAAGAGAGTGAGATGCCAGCTCCTTTCATTCAGTCAGTAGCTTCAATCATTTCTGGACGTTTTTCAATGGCAAAAATCAATGAATATTGTAAATGCACAAACAGTAATTTCTCCGCATTGCAAGGTGCAATTCTGAATTTTTTTGCTTTTTCCTGCTCCTCTTAGCATGGTAAAGAAGATTCAAAGAGAGTGAGATGCCAGCTCCTTTCATTCAGTCAGTAGCTTCAGTCATTTCTGGACGTTTTTCAATGGCAAAAATCAATGAATATTGTAAATGCACAAAAAGTAATTTCTCCGCATTGCAAGGTGCAATTCTGAAATTTTTTGCTTTTTCCTGCTCCTCTTAGCATGATAAAGAAGATTCAAAGAGAGTGAGATGCCAGCTCCTTTCATTCAGTCAGTAGCTTCAAACATTTCTGGTATAAACATTTCTGGACGTTTTTCAATGGCAAAAATCAATGAATATTGTAAATGCACAAACAGTAATATCTCCACATTGCAAGGTGCAATTCTGAAATTTTTTGCTTTTTCCTGCTAATCCTAGCATGATAAAGAAGATTCAAATAGAGTGAGATGCCAGCTCCTTTCATTCAGTCAGTAGCTTCAAACATTTCTGGACGTTTTTCAATGGCAAAATTCAATGAATATTGTAAATGCACAAACAGTAATATCTCCACATTGCAAGGTGCAATTCTGAAATTTTTTGCTTTTTCCTGCTCCTCTTAGCATGATAAAGAAGATTCAAAGAGAGTGAGATGCCAGCTCCTTTCATTCAGTCAGTAGCTTCAATCATTTCTGGTATATGAATAACATGATGTTTTTCAATGGCAAAAATCAATGAATATTGTAAATGCACAAACAGTAATTTCTCCGCATTGCAAGGTGCAATTCTGAAATTTTTTGCTTTTTCCTGCTCCTCTTAGCATGATAAAGAAGATTCAAAGAGAGTGAGATGCCAGCTCCTTTCATTCAGTCAGTAGCTTCAATCATTTCCGGACGTTTTTCAATGGCAAAAATCAATGAATATTGTAAATGCACAAACTGTAATTTCTCCGCATTGCAAGGTGCAATTCTGAAATTTTTTGCTTTTTCCTGCTCCTCTTAGCATGATAAAGAAGATTCAAAGAGAGTGAGATGCCAGCTCCTTTCATTCAGTCAGTAGCTTCAGTCATTTCTGGACGTTTTTCAATGGCAAAAATCAATGAATATTGTAAATGCACAAACAGTAATTTCTCCGCATTGCAAGGTGCAATTCTGAAATTTTTTGCTTTTTCCTGCTCCTCTTAGCATGATAAAGAAGATTCAAAGAGAGTGAGATGCCAGCTCCTTTCATTCAGTCAGTAGCTTCAAACATTTCTGGTATAAACATTTCTGGACGTTTTTCAATGGCAAAAATCAATGAATATTGTAAAAGCACAAACAGTAATATCTCCACATTGCAAGGTGCAATTCTGAAATTTTTTGCTTTTTCCTGCTAATCCTGGCATGATAAAGAAGATTCAAATAGAGTGAGATGCCAGCTCCTTTCATTCAGTCAGTAGCTTCAAACATTTCTGGACGTTTTTCAATGGCAAAATTCAATGAATATTGTAAATGCACAAACAGTAATATCTCCACATTGCCAGGTGCAATTCTGAAATTTTTTGCTTTTTCCTGCTAATCCTAGCATGATAAAGAAGATTCAAAGAGAGTGAGATGCCAGCTCCTTTCATTCAGTCAGTAGCTTCAATCATTTCTGGACGTTTTTCAATGGCAAAAATCAATGAATATTGTAAATGCACAAACAGTAATTTCTCCGCATTGCAAGGTGCAATTCTGAAATTTTTTGCTTTTTCCTGCTCCTCTTAGCATGATAAAGAAGATTCAAAGAGAGTGAGATGCCAGCTCCTTTCATTCAGTCAGTAGCTTCAATCATTTCTGGACGTTTTTCAATGGCAAAAATCAATGAATATTGTAAATGCACAAACAGTAATTTCTCCGCATTGCAAGGTGCAATTCTGAAATTTTTTGCTTTTTCCTGCTCCTCTTAGCATGATAAAGAAGATTCAAAGAGAGTGAGATGCCAGCTCCTTTCATTCAGTCAGTAGCTTCAATCATTTCTGGTATATGAATAACATGATGTTTTTCAATGGCAAAAATCAATGAATATTGTAAATGCACAAACAGTAATTTCTCCGCATTGCAAGGTGCAATTCTGAAATTTTTTGCTTTTTCCTGCTCCTCTTAGCATGATAAAGAAGATTCAAAGAGAGTGAGATGCCAGCTCCTTTCATTCAGTCAGTAGCTTCAATCATTTCTGGACGTTTTTCAATGGCAAAAATCAATGAATATTGTAAATGCACAAACAGTAATTTCTCCGCATTGCAAGATGCAATTCTGAAATTTTTTGGTTTTTCCTGCTCCTCTTAGCATGATAAAGAAGATTCAAAGAGAGTGAGATGCCAGCTCCTTTCATTCAGTCAGTAGCTTCAGTCATTTCTGGACGTTTTTCAATGGCAAAAATCAATGAATATTGTAAATGCACAAACAGTAATTTCTCTGCATTGCAAGGTGCAATTCTGAAATTTTTTGCTTTTTCCTGCTCCTCTTAGCATGATAAAGAAGATTCAAAGAGAGTGAGATGCCAGCTCCTTTCTTTCAGTCAGTAGCTTCAAACATTTCTGGTATAAACATTTCTGGACGTTTTTCAATGGCAAAAATCAATGAATATTGTAAATGCACAAACAGTAATATCTCCACATTGCAAGGTGCAATGCTGAAATTTTTTGCTTTTTCCTGCTAATCCTAGCATGATAAAGAAGATTCAAATAGAGTGAGATGCCAGCTCCTTTCATTCAGTCAGTAGCTTCAAACATTTCTGGACGTTTTTCATTGGCAAAAATCAATGAATATTGTAAATGCACAAACAGTAATATCTCCACATTGCAAGGTGCAATTCTGAAATTTTTTGCTTTTTCCTGCTAATCCTAGCATGATAAAGAAGATTCAAAGAGAGTGAGATGTCAGCTCCTTTCATTCAGTCAGTAGCTTCAAACATTTCTGGTATATGAATAACATGATGTTTTTCAATGGCAAAAATCAATGAATATTGTAAATGCACAAACAGTAATATCTCCGCATTGCAAGGTGCAATTCTGAAATTTTTTGCTTTTTCCTGCTAATCCTAGCATGATAAAGAAGATTCAAAGAGAGTGAGATGCCAGCTCCTTTCATTCAGTCAGTAGCTTCAAACATTTCTGGACGTTTTTCAATGGCAAAAATCAATGAATATTGTAAATGCACAAACAGTAATATCTCCACATTGCAAGGTGCAATTCTGAAATTTTTTGCTTTTTCCTGCTACTCCTAGCATGATAAAGAAGATTCAAAGAGAGTGAGATGCCAGCTCCTTTCATTCAGTCAGTAGCTTCAATCATTTCTGGACGTTTTTCAATGGCAAAAATCAATGAATATTGTAAATGCACAAACAGTAATTTCTCCGCATTGCAAGGTGCAATTCTGAATTTTTTTGCTTTTTCCTGCTCCTCTTAGCATGGTAAAGAAGATTCAAAGAGAGTGAGATGCCAGCTCCTTTCATTCAGTCAGTAGCTTCAGTCATTTCTGGACGTTTTTCAATGGCAAAAATCAATGAATATTGTAAATGCACAAAAAGTAATTTCTCCGCATTGCAAGGTGCAATTCTGAAATTTTTTGCTTTTTCCTGCTCCTCTTAGCATGATAAAGAAGATTCAAAGAGAGTGAGATGCCAGCTCCTTTCATTCAGTCAGTAGCTTCAAACATTTCTGGTATAAACATTTCTGGACGTTTTTCAATGGCAAAAATCAATGAATATTGTAAATGCACAAACAGTAATATCTCCACATTGCAAGGTGCAATTCTGAAATTTTTTGCTTTTTCCTGCTAATCCTAGCATGATAAAGAAGATTCAAATAGAGTGAGATGCCAGCTCCTTTCATTCAGTCAGTAGCTTCAAACATTTCTGGACGTTTTTCAATGGCAAAATTCAATGAATATTGTAAATGCACAAACAGTAATATCTCCACATTGCAAGGTGCAATTCTGAAATTTTTTGCTTTTTCCTGCTCCTCTTAGCATGATAAAGAAGATTCAAAGAGAGTGAGATGCCAGCTCCTTTCATTCAGTCAGTAGCTTCAATCATTTCTGGTATATGAATAACATGATGTTTTTCAATGGCAAAAATCAATGAATATTGTAAATGCACAAACAGTAATTTCTCCGCATTGCAAGGTGCAATTCTGAAATTTTTTGCTTTTTCCTGCTCCTCTTAGCATGATAAAGAAGATTCAAAGAGAGTGAGATGCCAGCTCCTTTCATTCAGTCAGTAGCTTCAATCATTTCCGGACGTTTTTCAATGGCAAAAATCAATGAATATTGTAAATGCACAAACTGTAATTTCTCCGCATTGCAAGGTGCAATTCTGAAATTTTTTGCTTTTTCCTGCTCCTCTTAGCATGATAAAGAAGATTCAAAGAGAGTGAGATGCCAGCTCCTTTCATTCAGTCAGTAGCTTCAGTCATTTCTGGACGTTTTTCAATGGCAAAAATCAATGAATATTGTAAATGCACAAACAGTAATTTCTCCGCATTGCAAGGTGCAATTCTGAAATTTTTTGCTTTTTCCTGCTCCTCTTAGCATGATAAAGAAGATTCAAAGAGAGTGAGATGCCAGCTCCTTTCATTCAGTCAGTAGCTTCAAACATTTCTGGTATAAACATTTCTGGACGTTTTTCAATGGCAAAAATCAATGAATATTGTAAAAGCACAAACAGTAATATCTCCACATTGCAAGGTGCAATTCTGAAATTTTTTGCTTTTTCCTGCTAATCCTAGCATGATAAAGAAGATTCAAATAGAGTGAGATGCCAGCTCCTTTCATTCAGTCAGTAGCTTCAAACATTTCTGGACGTTTTTCAATGGCAAAATTCAATGAATATTGTAAATGCACAAACAGTAATATCTCCACATTGCCAGGTGCAATTCTGAAATTTTTTGCTTTTTCCTGCTAATCCTAGCATGATAAAGAAGATTCAAAGAGAGTGAGATGCCAGCTCCTTTCATTCAGTCAGTAGCTTCAATCATTTCTGGACGTTTTTCAATGGCAAAAATCAATGAATATTGTAAATGCACAAACAGTAATTTCTCCGCATTGCAAGGTGCAATTCTGAAATTTTTTGCTTTTTCCTGCTCCTCTTAGCATGATAAAGAAGATTCAAAGAGAGTGAGATGCCAGCTCCTTTCATTCAGTCAGTAGCTTCAATCATTTCTGGACGTTTTTCAATGGCAAAAATCAATGAATATTGTAAATGCACAAACAGTAATTTCTCCGCATTGCAAGGTGCAATTCTGAAATTTTTTGCTTTTTCCTGCTCCTCTTAGCATGATAAAGAAGATTCAAAGAGAGTGAGATGCCAGCTCCTTTCATTCAGTCAGTAGCTTCAATCATTTCTGGTATATGAATAACATGATGTTTTTCAATGGCAAAAATCAATGAATATTGTAAATGCACAAACAGTAATTTCTCCGCATTGCAAGGTGCAATTCTGAAATTTTTTGCTTTTTCCTGCTCCTCTTAGCATGATAAAGAAGATTCAAAGAGAGTGAGATGCCAGCTCCTTTCATTCAGTCAGTAGCTTCAATCATTTCTGGACGTTTTTCAATGGCAAAAATCAATGAATATTGTAAATGCACAAACAGTAATTTCTCCGCATTGCAAGATGCAATTCTGAAATTTTTTGGTTTTTCCTGCTCCTCTTAGCATGATAAAGAAGATTCAAAGAGAGTGAGATGCCAGCTCCTTTCATTCAGTCAGTAGCTTCAGTCATTTCTGGACGTTTTTCAATGGCAAAAATCAATGAATATTGTAAATGCACAAACAGTAATTTCTCCGCATTGCAAGGTGCAATTCTGAAATTTTTTGCTTTTTCCTGCTCCTCTTAGCATGATAAAGAAGATTCAAAGAGAGTGAGATGCCAGCTCCTTTCTTTCAGTCAGTAGCTTCAAACATTTCTGGTATAAACATTTCTGGACGTTTTTCAATGGCAAAAATCAATGAATATTGTAAATGCACAAACAGTAATATCTCCACATTGCAAGGTGCAATGCTGAAATTTTTTGCTTTTTCCTGCTAATCCTAGCATGATAAAGAAGATTCAAATAGAGTGAGATGCCAGCTCCTTTCATTCAGTCAGTAGCTTCAAACATTTCTGGACGTTTTTCATTGGCAAAAATCAATGAATATTGTAAATGCACAAACAGTAATATCTCCACATTGCAAGGTGCAATTCTGAAATTTTTTGCTTTTTCCTGCTAATCCTAGCATGATAAAGAAGATTCAAAGAGAGTGAGATGTCAGCTCCTTTCATTCAGTCAGTAGCTTCAAACATTTCTGGTATATGAATAACATGATGTTTTTCAATGGCAAAAATCAATGAATATTGTAAATGCACAAACAGTAATATCTCCACATTGCAAGGTGCAATTCTGAAATTTTTTGCTTTTTCCTGCTAATCCTAGCATGATAAAGAAGATTCAAAGAGAGTGAGATGCCAGCTCCTTTCATTCAGTCAGTAGCTTCAAACATTTCTGGACGTTTTTCAATGGCAAAAATCAATGAATATTGTAAATGCACAAACAGTAATATCTCCACATTGCAAGGTGCAATTCTGAAATTTTTTGCTTTTTCCTGCTACTCCTAGCATGATAAAGAAGATTCAAAGAGAGTGAGATGCCAGCTCCTTTCATTCAGTCAGTAGCTTCAATCATTTCTGGACGTTTTTCAATGGCAAAAATCAATGAATATTGTAAATGCACAAACAGTAATTTCTCCGCATTGCAAGGTGCAATTCTGAATTTTTTTGCTTTTTCCTGCTCCTCTTAGCATGGTAAAGAAGATTCAAAGAGAGTGAGATGCCAGCTCCTTTCATTCAGTCAGTAGCTTCAGTCATTTCTGGACGTTTTTCAATGGCAAAAATCAATGAATATTGTAAATGCACAAAAAGTAATTTCTCCGCATTGCAAGGTGCAATTCTGAAATTTTTTGCTTTTTCCTGCTCCTCTTAGCATGATAAAGAAGATTCAAAGAGAGTGAGATGCCAGCTCCTTTCATTCAGTCAGTAGCTTCAAACATTTCTGGTATAAACATTTCTGGACGTTTTTCAATGGCAAAAATCAATGAATATTGTAAATGCACAAACAGTAATATCTCCACATTGCAAGGTGCAATTCTGAAATTTTTTGCTTTTTCCTGCTAATCCTAGCATGATAAAGAAGATTCAAATAGAGTGAGATGCCAGCTCCTTTCATTCAGTCAGTAGCTTCAAACATTTCTGGACGTTTTTCAATGGCAAAATTCAATGAATATTGTAAATGCACAAACAGTAATATCTCCACATTGCAAGGTGCAATTCTGAAATTTTTTGCTTTTTCCTGCTCCTCTTAGCATGATAAAGAAGATTCAAAGAGAGTGAGATGCCAGCTCCTTTCATTCAGTCAGTAGCTTCAATCATTTCTGGATGTTTTTCAATGGCAAAAATCAATGAATATTGTAAATGCACAAACAGTAATTTCTCCGCATTGCAAGGTGCAATTCTGAAATTTTTTGCTTTTTCCTGCTCCTCTTAGCATGATAAAGAAGATTCAAAGAGAGTGAGATGCCAGCTCCTTTCATTCAGTCAGTAGCTTCAATCATTTCTGGTATATGAATAACATGATGTTTTTCAATGGCAAAAATCAATGAATATTGTAAATGCACAAACAGTAATTTCTCCGCATTGCAAGGTGCAATTCTGAAATTTTTTGCTTTTTCCTGCTCCTCTTAGCATGATAAAGAAGATTCAAAGAGAGTGAGATGCCAGCTCCTTTCATTCAGTCAGTAGCTTCAATCATTTCTGGACGTTTTTCAATGGCAAAAATCAATGAATATTGTAAATGCACAAACAGTAATTTCTCCGCATTGCAAGATGCAATTCTGAAATTTTTTGCTTTTTCCAGCTCCTCTTAGCATGATAAAGAAGATTCAAAGAGAGTGAGATGCCAGCTCCTTTCATTCAGTCAGTAGCTTCAGTCATTTCTGGACGTTTTTCAATGGCAAAAATCAATGAATATTGTAAATGCACAAACAGTAATTTCTCCGCATTGCAAAGTGCAATTCTGAAATTTTTTGCTTTTTCCTGCTCCTCTTAGCATGATAAAGAAGATTCAAAGAGAGTGAGATGCCAGCTCCTTTCATTCAGTCAGTAGCTTCAAACATTTCTGGTATAAACATTTCTGGATGTTTTTCAATGGCAAAAATCAATGAATATTGTAAATGCACAAACAGTAATATCTCCACATTGCAAGGTGCAATGCTGAAATTTTTTGCTTTTTCCTGCTAATACTAGGATGATAAAGAAGATTCAAATAGAGTGAGATGCCAGCTCCTTTCATTCAGTCAGTAGCTTCAAACATTTCTGGACATTTTTCAATGGCAAAAATCAATGAATATTGTAAATGCACAAACAGTAATATCTCCACATTGCAAGGTGCAATTCTGAAATTTTTTGCCTTTTCCTGCTAATCCTAGCATGATAAAGAAGATTCAAAGAGAGTGAGATGTCAGCTCCTTTCATTCAGTCAGTAGCTTCAAACATTTCTGGTATATGAATAACATGATGTTTTTCAATGGCAAAAATCAATGAATATTGTAAATGCACAAACAGTAATATCTCCACATTGCAAGGTGCAATTCTGAAATTTTTTGCTTTTTCCTGCTACTCCTAGCATGATAAAGAAGATTCAAAGAGAGTGAGATGCCAGCTCCTTTCATTCAGTCAGTAGCTTCAAACATTTCTGGACGTTTTTCAATGGCAAAATTCAATGAATATTGTAAATGCACAAACAGTAATATCTCCACATTGCAAGGTGCAATTCTGAAATTTTTTGCTTTTTCCTGCTAATCCTAGCATGATAAAGAAGATTCAAAGAGAGTGAGATGCCAGCTCCTTTCATTCAGTCAGTAGCTTCAAACATTTCTGGACGTTTTTCAATGGCAAAAATCAATGAATATTGTAAATGCACAAACAGTAATTTCTCCGCATTGCAAGGTGCAATTCTGAAATTTTTTGCTTTTTCCTGCTCCTCTTAGCATGATAAAGAAGATTCAAAGAGAGTGAGATGCCAGCTCCTTTCATTCAGTCAGTAGCTTCAATCATTTCTGGTATATGAATAACATGATGTTTTTCAATGGCAAAAATCAATGAATATTGTAAATGCACAAACAGTAATTTCTCCGCATTGCAAGGTGCAATTCTGAAATTTTTTGCTTTTTCCTGCTCCTCTTAGCATGATAAAGAAGATTCAAAGAGAGTGAGATGCCAGCTCCTTTCATTCAGTCAGTAGCTTCAATCATTTCTGGACGTTTTTCAATGGCAAAAATCAATGAATATTGTAAATGCACAAACAGTAATTTCTCCGCATTGCAAGGTGCAATTCTGAAATTTTTTGCTTTTTCCTGCTCCTCTTAGCATGATAAACAAGATTCAAAGAGAGTGAGATGCCAGCTCCTTTCATTCAGTCAGTAGCTTCAATCATTTCTGGACGTTTTTCAATGGCAAAAATCAATGAATATTGTAAATGCACAAACAGTAATTTCTCCGCATTGCAAGGTGCAATTCTGAAATTTTTTGCTTTTTCCTGCTCCTCTTAGCATGATAAAGAAGATTCAAAGAGAGTGAGATGCCAGCTCCTTTCATTCAGTCAGTAGCTTCAAACATTTCTGGTATATGAATAACATGATGTTTTTCAATGGCAAAAATCAATGAATATGGTAAATGCACAAACAGTAATTTCTCCGCATTGCAAGGTGCAAGTCTGAAATTTTTTGCTTTTTCCTGCTCCTCTTAGCATGATAAAGAAGATTCAAAGAGAGTGAGATGCCAGCTACTTTCATTCAGTCAGTAGCTTCAATCATTTCTGGACGTTTTTCAATGGTAAAAATCAATGAATATTGTAAATGCACAAACAGTAATTTCTCCGCATTGCAAGGTGCAATTCTGAAATTTTTTGCTTTTTCCTGCTCCTCTTAGCATGATAAAGAAGATTCAAAGAGAGTGAGATGCCAGCTCCTTTCATTCAGTCAGTAGCTTCAATCATTTCTGGATGTTTTTCAATGGCAAAAATCAATGAATATTGTAAATGCACAAACAGTAATTTCTCCGCATTGCAAGGTGCAATTCTGAAATTTCTTGCATTTTCCTGCTCCTCTTAGCATGATAAAGAAGATTCAAAGAGAATGAGATGCCAGCTCCTTTCATTCAGTCAGTAGCTTCAATCATTTCTGGACGTTTTTCAATGGCAAAAATCAATGAATATTGTAAATGCACAAACAGTAATTTCTCCGCATTGCAAGGTGCAATTCTGAAATTTTTTGCTTTTTCCTGCTCCTCTTAGCATGATAAAGAAGATTCAAAGAGAGTGAGATGCCAGCTCCTTTCATTCAGTCAGTAGCTTCAAACATTTCTGGTATATGAATAACATGATGTTTTTCAATGGCAAAAATCAATGAATATTGTAAATGCACAAACAGTAATTTCTCCGCATTGCAAGGTGCAATTCTGAAATTTTTTGCTTTTTCCTGCTCCTCTTAGCATGATAAAGAAGATTCAAAGAGAGTGAGATGCCAGCTCCTTTCATTCAGTCAGTAGCTTCAATCATTTCTGGACGTTTTTCAATGGCAAAAATCAATGAATATTGTAAATGCACAAACAGTAATTTCTCCGCATTGCAAGGTGCAATTCTGAAATTTTTTGCTTTTTCCTGCTCCTCTTAGCATGATAAAGAAGATTCAAAGAGAGTGAGATGCCAGCTTCTTTCATTCAGTCAGTAGCTTCAAACATTTCTGGGATATGAATAACATGATGTTTTTCAATGGCAAAAATTAATGAATATTGTAAATGCACAAACAGTAATTTCTCCGCATTGCAAGGTGCAATTCTGAAATTTTTTGCTTTTTCCTGCTCCTCTTAGCATGATAAAGAAGATTCAAAGAGAGTGAGATGCCAGCTCCTTTCATTCAGTCAGTAGCTTCAATCATTTCTGGACGTTTTTCAATGGCAAAAATCAATGAATATTGTAAATGCACAAACAGTAATTTCTCCGCATTGCAAGGTGCAATTCTGAAATTTTTTGCTTTTTCCTGCTCCTCTTAGCATGATAAAGAAGATTCAAAGAGAGTGAGATGCCAGCTCCTTTCATTCAGTCAGTAGCTTCAATCATTTCTGGATGTTTTTCAATGGCAAAAATCAATGAATATTGTAAATGCACAAACAGTAATTTCTCCGCATTGCAAGGTGCAATTCTGAAATTTTTTGCTTTTTCCTGCTCCTCTTAGCATGATAAAGAAGATTCAAAGAGAGTGAGATGCCAGCTCCTTTCATTCAGTCAGTAGCTTCAATCATTTCTGGTATATGAATAACATGATGTTTTTCAATGGCAAAAATCAATGAATATTGTAAATGCACAAACAGTAATTTCTCCGCATTGCAAGTTGCAATTCTGAAATTTTTTGCTTTTTCCTGCTCCTCTTAGCATGATAAAGAAGATTCAAAGAGAGTGAGATTCCAGCTCCTTTCATTCAGTCAGTAGCTTCAATCATTTCTGGACGTTTTTCAATGGCAAAAGTCAATGAATATTGTAAATGCACAAACAGTAATTTCTCCGCATTGCAAGGTGCAATTCTGAAATTTTTTGCTTTTTCCTGCTCCTCTTAGCATGATAAAGAAGATTCAAAGAGAGTGAGATGCCAGCTCCTTTCATTCAGTCAGTAGCTTCAATCATTTCTGGACGTTTTTCAATGGCAAAAATCAATGAATATTGTAAATGCACAAACAGTAATTTCTCCGCATTGCAAGATGCAATTCTGAAATTTTTTGCTTTTTCCTGCTCCTCTTAGCATGATAAAGAAGATTCAAAGAGAGTGAGATGCCAGCTCCTTTCATTCAGTCAGTAGCTTCAATCATTTCTGGACGTTTTTCAATGGCAAAAATCAATGAATATTGTAAATGCACAAACAGTAATTTCTCCGCATTGCAAGGTGCAATTCTGAAATTTTTTGCTTTTTCCTGCTCCTCTTAGCATGATAAAGAAGATTCAAAGAGAGTGAGATGCCAGCTCCTTTCATTCAGTCAGTAGCTTCAATCATTTCTGGTATATGAATAACATGATGTTTTTCAATGGCAAAAATCAATGAATATTGTAAATGCACAAACAGTAATTTCTCCGCATTGCAAGGTGCAATTCTGAAATTTTTTGCTTTTTCCTGCTCCTCTTAGCATGATAAAGAAGATTCAAAGAGAGTGAGATGCCAGCTCCTTTCATTCAGTCAGTAGCTTCAATCATTTCTGGACGTTTTTCAATGGCAAAAATCAATGAATATTGTAAATGCACAAACTGTAATTTCTCCGCATTGCAAGGTGCAATTCTGAAATTTTTTGCTTTTTCCTGCTCCTCTTAGCATGATAAAGAAGATTCAAAGAGAGTGAGATGCCAGCTCCTTTCATTCAGTCAGTAGCTTCAGTCATTTCTGGACGTTTTTCAATGGCAAAAATCAATGAATATTGTAAATGCACAAACAGTAATTTCTCCGCATTGCAAGGTGCAATTCTGAAATTTTTTGCTTTTTCCTGCTCCTCTTAGCATGGTAAAGAAGATTCAAAGAGAGTGAGATGCCAGCTCCTTTCATTCAGTCAGTAGCTTCAATCATTTCTGGTATATGAATAACATGATGTTTTTCAATGGCAAAAATCAATGAATATTGTAAATGCACAAACAGTAATTTCTCCGCATTGCAAGGTGCAATTCTGAAATTTTTTGCTTTTTCCTGCTCCTCTTAGCATGATAAAGAAGATTCAAAGAGAGTGAGATGCCAGCTCCTTTCATTCAGTCAGTAGCTTCAATCATTTCTGGACGTTTTTCAATGGCAGAAATCAATGAATATTGTAAATGCACAAACAGTAATTTCTCCACATTGCAAGGTGCAATTCTGAAATTTTTTGCTTTTTCCTGCTCCTCTTAGCATGATAAAGAAGATTCAAAGAGAGTGAGATGCCAGCTCCTTTCATTCAGTCAGTAGCTTCAATCATTTCTGGTATATGAATAACATGATGTTTTTCAATGGCAAAAATCAATGAATATTGTAAATGCACAAACAGTAATTTCTCCGCATTGCAAGTTGCAATTCTGAAATTTTTTGCTTTTTCCTGCTCCTCTTAGCATGATAAAGAAGATTCAAAGAGAGTGAGAATCCAGCTCCTTTCATTCAGTCAGTAGCTTCAATCATTTCTGGACGTTTTTCAATGGCAAAAATCAATGAATATTGTAAATGCACAAACAGTAATTTCTCCGCATTGCAAGGTGCAATTCTGAAATTTTTTGCTTTTTCCTGCTCCTCTTAGCATGATAAAGAAGATTCAAAGAGAGTGAGATGCCAGCTCCTTTCATTCAGTCAGTAGCTTCAATCATTTCTGGACGTTTTTCAATGGCAAAAATCAATGAATATTGTAAATGCACAAACAGTAATTTCTCCGCATTGCAAGATGCAATTCTGAAATTTTTTGCTTTTTCCTGCTCCTCTTAGCATGATAAAGAAGATTCAAAGAGAGTGAGATGCCAGCTCCTTTCATTCAGTCAGCAGCTTCAATCATTTCTGGACGTTTTTCAATGGCAAAAATCAATGAATATTGTAAATGCACAAACAGTAATTTCTCCGCATTGCAAGGTGCAATTCTGAAATTTTTTGCTTTTTCCTGCTCCTCTTAGCATGATAAAGAAGATTCAAAGAGAGTGAGATGCCAGCTCCTTTCATTCAGTCAGTAGCTTCAAACATTTCTGGTATATGAATAACATGATGTTTTTCAATGGCAAAAATCAATGAATATTGTAAATGCACAAACAGTAATTTCTCCGCATTGCAAGATGCAATTCTGAAATTTTTTGCTTTTTCCTGCTCCTCTTAGCATGATAAAGAAGATTCAAAGAGAGTGAGATGCCAGCTCCTTTCATTCAGTCAGCAGCTTCAATCATTTCTGGACGTTTTTCAATGGCAAAAATCAATGAATATTGTAAATGCACAAACAGTAATTTCTCCGCATTGCAAGGTGCAATTCTGAAATTTTTTGCTTTTTCCTGCTCCTCTTAGCATGATAAAGAAGATTCAAAGAGAGTGAGATGCCAGCTCCTTTCATTCAGTCAGTAGCTTCAAACATTTCTGGTATATGAATAACATGATGTTTTTCAATGGCAAAAATCAATGAATATTGTAAATGCACAAACAGTAATTTCTCCGCATTGCAAGGTGCAATTCTGAAATTTTTTGCTTTTTCCTGCTCCTCTTAGCATGATAAAGAAGATTCAAAGAGAGTGAGATGCCAGCTCCTTTCATTCAGTCAGTAGCTTCAATCATTTCTGGACGTTTTTCAATGGCAAAAATCAATGAATATTGTAAATGCACAAACAGTAATTTCTCCGCATTGCAAGGTGCAATTCTGAAATTTTTTGCTTTTTCCTGCTCCTCTTAGCATGATAAAGAAGATTCAAAGAGAGTGAGATGCCAGCTTCTTTCATTCAGTCAGTAGCTTCAAACATTTCTGGGATATGAATAACATGATGTTTTTCAATGGCAAAAATTAATGAATATTGTAAATGCACAAACAGTAATTTCTCCGCATTGCAAGGTGCAATTCTGAAATTTTTTGCTTTTTCCTGCTCCTCTTAGCATGATAAAGAAGATTCAAAGAGAGTGAGATGCCAGCTCCTTTCATTCAGTCAGTAGCTTCAATCATTTCTGGACGTTTTTCAATGGCAAAAATCAATGAATATTGTAAATGCACAAACAGTAATTTCTCCGCATTGCAAGGTGCAATTCTGAAATTTTTTGCTTTTTCCTGCTCCTCTTAGCATGATAAAGAAGATTCAAAGAGAGTGAGATGCCAGCTCCTTTCATTCAGTCAGTAGCTTCAATCATTTCTGGATGTTTTTCAATGGCAAAAATCAATGAATATTGTAAATGCACAAACAGTAATTTCTCCGCATTGCAAGGTGCAATTCTGAAATTTTTTGCTTTTTCCTGCTCCTCTTAGCATGATAAAGAAGATTCAAAGAGAGTGAGATGCCAGCTCCTTTCATTCAGTCAGTAGCTTCAATCATTTCTGGTATATGAATAACATGATGTTTTTCAATGGCAAAAATCAATGAATATTGTAAATGCACAAACAGTAATTTCTCCGCATTGCAAGTTGCAATTCTGAAATTTTTTGCTTTTTCCTGCTCCTCTTAGCATGATAAAGAAGATTCAAAGAGAGTGAGATTCCAGCTCCTTTCATTCAGTCAGTAGCTTCAATCATTTCTGGACGTTTTTCAATGGCAAAAGTCAATGAATATTGTAAATGCACAAACAGTAATTTCTCCGCATTGCAAGGTGCAATTCTGAAATTTTTTGCTTTTTCCTGCTCCTCTTAGCATGATAAAGAAGATTCAAAGAGAGTGAGATGCCAGCTCCTTTCATTCAGTCAGTAGCTTCAATCATTTCTGGACGTTTTTCAATGGCAAAAATCAATGAATATTGTAAATGCACAAACAGTAATTTCTCCGCATTGCAAGATGCAATTCTGAAATTTTTTGCTTTTTCCTGCTCCTCTTAGCATGATAAAGAAGATTCAAAGAGAGTGAGATGCCAGCTCCTTTCATTCAGTCAGTAGCTTCAATCATTTCTGGACGTTTTTCAATGGCAAAAATCAATGAATATTGTAAATGCACAAACAGTAATTTCTCCGCATTGCAAGGTGCAATTCTGAAATTTTTTGCTTTTTCCTGCTCCTCTTAGCATGATAAAGAAGATTCAAAGAGAGTGAGATGCCAGCTCCTTTCATTCAGTCAGTAGCTTCAATCATTTCTGGTATATGAATAACATGATGTTTTTCAATGGCAAAAATCAATGAATATTGTAAATGCACAAACAGTAATTTCTCCGCATTGCAAGGTGCAATTCTGAAATTTTTTGCTTTTTCCTGCTCCTCTTAGCATGATAAAGAAGATTCAAAGAGAGTGAGATGCCAGCTCCTTTCATTCAGTCAGTAGCTTCAATCATTTCTGGACGTTTTTCAATGGCAAAAATCAATGAATATTGTAAATGCACAAACTGTAATTTCTCCGCATTGCAAGGTGCAATTCTGAAATTTTTTGCTTTTTCCTGCTCCTCTTAGCATGATAAAGAAGATTCAAAGAGAGTGAGATGCCAGCTCCTTTCATTCAGTCAGTAGCTTCAGTCATTTCTGGACGTTTTTCAATGGCAAAAATCAATGAATATTGTAAATGCACAAACAGTAATTTCTCCGCATTGCAAGGTGCAATTCTGAAATTTTTTGCTTTTTCCTGCTCCTCTTAGCATGGTAAAGAAGATTCAAAGAGAGTGAGATGCCAGCTCCTTTCATTCAGTCAGTAGCTTCAATCATTTCTGGTATATGAATAACATGATGTTTTTCAATGGCAAAAATCAATGAATATTGTAAATGCACAAACAGTAATTTCTCCGCATTGCAAGGTGCAATTCTGAAATTTTTTGATTTTTCCTGCTCCTCTTAGCATGATAAAGAAGATTCAAAGAGAGTGAGATGCCAGCTCCTTTCATTCAGTCAGTAGCTTCAATCATTTCTGGACGTTTTTCAATGGCAAAAATCATTGAATATTGTAAATGCACAAACAGTAATTTCTCCGCATTGCAAGGTGCAATTCTGAAATTTTTTGCTTTTTCCTGCTCCTCTTAGCATGATAAAGAAGATTCAAAGAGAGTGAGATGCCAGCTCCTTTCATTCAGTCAGTAGCTTCAATCATTTCTGGTATATGAATAACATGATGTTTTTCAATGGCAAAAATCAATGAATATTGTAAATGCACAAACAGTAATTTCTCCGCATTGCAAGTTGCAATTCTGAAATTTTTTGCTTTTTCCTGCTCCTCTTAGCATGATAAAGAAGATTCAAAGAGAGTGAGATTCCAGCTCCTTTCATTCAGTCAGTAGCTTCAATCATTTCTGGACGTTTTTCAATGGCAAAAATCAATGAATATTGTAAATGCACAAACAGTAATTTCTCCGCATTGCAAGGTGCAATTCCGAAATTTTTTGCTTTTTCCTGCTCCTCTTAGCATGATAAAGAAGATTCAAAGAGAGTGAGATGCCAGCTCCTTTCATTCAGTCAGTAGCTTCAATCATTTCTGGACGTTTTTCAATGGCAAAAATCAATGAATATTGTAAATGCACAAACAGTAATTTCTCCGCATTGCAAGATGCAATTCTGAAATTTTTTGCTTTTTCCTGCTCCTCTTAGCATGATAAAGAAGATTCAAAGAGAGTGAGATGCCAGCTCCTTTCATTCAGTCAGCAGCTTCAATCATTTCTGGACGTTTTTCAATGGCAAAAATCAATGAATATTGTAAATGCACAAACAGTAATTTCTCCGCATTGCAAGGTGCAATTCTGAAATTTTTTGCTTTTTCCTGCTCCTCTTAGCATGATAAAGAAGATTCAAAGAGAGTGAGATGCCAGCTCCTTTCATTCAGTCAGTAGCTTCAATCATTTCTGGTATATGAATAACATGATGTTTTTCAATGGCAAAAATCAATGAATATTGTAAATGCACAAACAGTAATTTCTCCGCATTGCAAGGTGCAATTCTGAAATTTTTTGCTTTTTCCTGCTCCTCTTAGCATGATAAAGAAGATTCAAAGAGAGTGAGATGCCAGCTCCTTTCATTCAGTCAGTAGCTTCAATCATTTCCGGACGTTTTTCAATGGCAAAAATCAATGAATATTGTAAATGCACAAACTGTAATTTCTCCGCATTGCAAGGTGCAATTCTGAAATTTTTTGCTTTTTCCTGCTCCTCTTAGCATGATAAAGAAGATTCAAAGAGAGTGAGATGCCAGCTCCTTTCATTCAGTCAGTAGCTTCAGTCATTTCTGGACGTTTTTCAATGGCAAAAATCAATGAATATTGTAAATGCACAAACAGTAATTTCTCCGCATTGCAAGGTGCAATTCTGAAATTTTTTGCTTTTTCCTGCTCCTCTTAGCATGATAAAGAAGATTCAAAGAGAGTGAGATGCCAGCTCCTTTCATTCAGTCAGTAGCTTCAAACATTTCTGGTATAAACATTTCTGGACGTTTTTCAATGGCAAAAATCAATGAATATTGTAAAAGCACAAACAGTAATATCTCCACATTGCAAGGTGCAATTCTGAAATTTTTTGCTTTTTCCTGCTAATCCTAGCATGATAAAGAAGATTCAAATAGAGTGAGATGCCAGCTCCTTTCATTCAGTCAGTAGCTTCAAACATTTCTGGACGTTTTTCAATGGCAAAATTCAATGAATATTGTAAATGCACAAACAGTAATATCTCCACATTGCCAGGTGCAATTCTGAAATTTTTTGCTTTTTCCTGCTAATCCTAGCATGATAAAGAAGATTCAAAGAGAGTGAGATGCCAGCTCCTTTCATTCAGTCAGTAGCTTCAATCATTTCTGGACGTTTTTCAATGGCAAAAATCAATGAATATTGTAAATGCACAAACAGTAATTTCTCCGCATTGCAAGGTGCAATTCTGAAATTTTTTGCTTTTTCCTGCTCCTCTTAGCATGATAAAGAAGATTCAAAGAGAGTGAGATGCCAGCTCCTTTCATTCAGTCAGTAGCTTCAATCATTTCTGGACGTTTTTCAATGGCAAAAATCAATGAATATTGTAAATGCACAAACAGTAATTTCTCCGCATTGCAAGGTGCAATTCTGAAATTTTTTGCTTTTTCCTGCTCCTCTTAGCATGATAAAGAAGATTCAAAGAGAGTGAGATGCCAGCTCCTTTCATTCAGTCAGTAGCTTCAATCATTTCTGGTATATGAATAACATGATGTTTTTCAATGGCAAAAATCAATGAATATTGTAAATGCACAAACAGTAATTTCTCCGCATTGCAAGGTGCAATTCTGAAATTTTTTGCTTTTTCCTGCTCCTCTTAGCATGATAAAGAAGATTCAAAGAGAGTGAGATGCCAGCTCCTTTCATTCAGTCAGTAGCTTCAATCATTTCTGGACGTTTTTCAATGGCAAAAATCAATGAATATTGTAAATGCACAAACAGTAATTTCTCCGCATTGCAAGATGCAATTCTGAAATTTTTTGGTTTTTCCTGCTCCTCTTAGCATGATAAAGAAGATTCAAAGAGAGTGAGATGCCAGCTCCTTTCATTCAGTCAGTAGCTTCAGTCATTTCTGGACGTTTTTCAATGGCAAAAATCAATGAATATTGTAAATGCACAAACAGTAATTTCTCTGCATTGCAAGGTGCAATTCTGAAATTTTTTGCTTTTTCCTGCTCCTCTTAGCATGATAAAGAAGATTCAAAGAGAGTGAGATGCCAGCTCCTTTCTTTCAGTCAGTAGCTTCAAACATTTCTGGTATAAACATTTCTGGACGTTTTTCAATGGCAAAAATCAATGAATATTGTAAATGCACAAACAGTAATATCTCCACATTGCAAGGTGCAATGCTGAAATTTTTTGCTTTTTCCTGCTAATCCTAGCATGATAAAGAAGATTCAAATAGAGTGAGATGCCAGCTCCTTTCATTCAGTCAGTAGCTTCAAACATTTCTGGACGTTTTTCATTGGCAAAAATCAATGAATATTGTAAATGCACAAACAGTAATATCTCCACATTGCAAGGTGCAATTCTGAAATTTTTTGCTTTTTCCTGCTAATCCTAGCATGATAAAGAAGATTCAAAGAGAGTGAGATGTCAGCTCCTTTCATTCAGTCAGTAGCTTCAAACATTTCTGGTATATGAATAACATGATGTTTTTCAATGGCAAAAATCAATGAATATTGTAAATGCACAAACAGTAATATCTCCACATTGCAAGGTGCAATTCTGAAATTTTTTGCTTTTTCCTGCTAATCCTAGCATGATAAAGAAGATTCAAAGAGAGTGAGATGCCAGCTCCTTTCATTCAGTCAGTAGCTTCAAACATTTCTGGACGTTTTTCAATGGCAAAAATCAATGAATATTGTAAATGCACAAACAGTAATATCTCCACATTGCAAGGTGCAATTCTGAAATTTTTTGCTTTTTCCTGCTACTCTTAGCATGATAAAGAAGATTCAAAGAGAGTGAGATGCCAGCTCCTTTCATTCAGTCAGTAGCTTCAATCATTTCTGGACGTTTTTCAATGGCAAAAATCAATGAATATTGTAAATGCACAAACAGTAATTTCTCCGCATTGCAAGGTGCAATTCTGAATTTTTTTGCTTTTTCCTGCTCCTCTTAGCATGGTAAAGAAGATTCAAAGAGAGTGAGATGCCAGCTCCTTTCATTCAGTCAGTAGCTTCAGTCATTTCTGGACGTTTTTCAATGGCAAAAATCAATGAATATTGTAAATGCACAAAAAGTAATTTCTCCGCATTGCAAGGTGCAATTCTGAAATTTTTTGCTTTTTCCTGCTCCTCTTAGCATGATAAAGAAGATTCAAAGAGAGTGAGATGCCAGCTCCTTTCATTCAGTCAGTAGCTTCAAACATTTCTGGTATAAACATTTCTGGACGTTTTTCAATGGCAAAAATCAATGAATATTGTAAATGCACAAACAGTAATATCTCCACATTGCAAGGTGCAATTCTGAAATTTTTTGCTTTTTCCTGCTAATCCTAGCATGATAAAGAAGATTCAAATAGAGTGAGATGCCAGCTCCTTTCATTCAGTCAGTAGCTTCAAACATTTCTGGACGTTTTTCAATGGCAAAATTCAATGAATATTGTAAATGCACAAACAGTAATATCTCCACATTGCAAGGTGCAATTCTGAAATTTTTTGCTTTTTCCTGCTCCTCTTAGCATGATAAAGAAGATTCAAAGAGAGTGAGATGCCAGCTCCTTTCATTCAGTCAGTAGCTTCAATCATTTCTGGTATATGAATAACATGATGTTTTTCAATGGCAAAAATCAATGAATATTGTAAATGCACAAACAGTAATTTCTCCGCATTGCAAGGTGCAATTCTGAAATTTTTTGCTTTTTCCTGCTCCTCTTAGCATGATAAAGAAGATTCAAAGAGAGTGAGATGCCAGCTCCTTTCATTCAGTCAGTAGCTTCAATCATTTCCGGACGTTTTTCAATGGCAAAAATCAATGAATATTGTAAATGCACAAACTGTAATTTCTCCGCATTGCAAGGTGCAATTCTGAAATTTTTTGCTTTTTCCTGCTCCTCTTAGCATGATAAAGAAGATTCAAAGAGAGTGAGATGCCAGCTCCTTTCATTCAGTCAGTAGCTTCAGTCATTTCTGGACGTTTTTCAATGGCAAAAATCAATGAATATTGTAAATGCACAAACAGTAATTTCTCCGCATTGCAAGGTGCAATTCTGAAATTTTTTGCTTTTTCCTGCTCCTCTTAGCATGATAAAGAAGATTCAAAGAGAGTGAGATGCCAGCTCCTTTCATTCAGTCAGTAGCTTCAAACATTTCTGGTATAAACATTTCTGGACGTTTTTCAATGGCAAAAATCAATGAATATTGTAAAAGCACAAACAGTAATATCTCCACATTGCAAGGTGCAATTCTGAAATTTTTTGCTTTTTCCTGCTAATCCTAGCATGATAAAGAAGATTCAAATAGAGTGAGATGCCAGCTCCTTTCATTCAGTCAGTAGCTTCAAACATTTCTGGACGTTTTTCAATGGCAAAATTCAATGAATATTGTAAATGCACAAACAGTAATATCTCCACATTGCCAGGTGCAATTCTGAAATTTTTTGCTTTTTCCTGCTAATCCTAGCATGATAAAGAAGATTCAAAGAGAGTGAGATGCCAGCTCCTTTCATTCAGTCAGTAGCTTCAATCATTTCTGGACGTTTTTCAATGGCAAAAATCAATGAATATTGTAAATGCACAAACAGTAATTTCTCCGCATTGCAAGGTGCAATTCTGAAATTTTTTGCTTTTTCCTGCTCCTCTTAGCATGATAAAGAAGATTCAAAGAGAGTGAGATGCCAGCTCCTTTCATTCAGTCAGTAGCTTCAATCATTTCTGGACGTTTTTCAATGGCAAAAATCAATGAATATTGTAAATGCACAAACAGTAATTTCTCCGCATTGCAAGGTGCAATTCTGAAATTTTTTGCTTTTTCCTGCTCCTCTTAGCATGATAAAGAAGATTCAAAGAGAGTGAGATGCCAGCTCCTTTCATTCAGTCAGTAGCTTCAATCATTTCTGGTATATGAATAACATGATGTTTTTCAATGGCAAAAATCAATGAATATTGTAAATGCACAAACAGTAATTTCTCCGCATTGCAAGGTGCAATTCTGAAATTTTTTGCTTTTTCCTGCTCCTCTTAGCATGATAAAGAAGATTCAAAGAGAGTGAGATGCCAGCTCCTTTCATTCAGTCAGTAGCTTCAATCATTTCTGGACGTTTTTCAATGGCAAAAATCAATGAATATTGTAAATGCACAAACAGTAATTTCTCCGCATTGCAAGATGCAATTCTGAAATTTTTTGGTTTTTCCTGCTCCTCTTAGCATGATAAAGAAGATTCAAAGAGAGTGAGATGCCAGCTCCTTTCATTCAGTCAGTAGCTTCAGTCATTTCTGGACGTTTTTCAATGGCAAAAATCAATGAATATTGTAAATGCACAAACAGTAATTTCTCCGCATTGCAAGGTGCAATTCTGAAATTTTTTGCTTTTTCCTGCTCCTCTTAGCATGATAAAGAAGATTCAAAGAGAGTGAGATGCCAGCTCCTTTCTTTCAGTCAGTAGCTTCAAACATTTCTGGTATAAACATTTCTGGACGTTTTTCAATGGCAAAAATCAATGAATATTGTAAATGCACAAACAGTAATATCTCCACATTGCAAGGTGCAATGCTGAAATTTTTTGCTTTTTCCTGCTAATCCTAGCATGATAAAGAAGATTCAAATAGAGTGAGATGCCAGCTCCTTTCATTCAGTCAGTAGCTTCAAACATTTCTGGACGTTTTTCATTGGCAAAAATCAATGAATATTGTAAATGCACAAGCAGTAATATCTCCACATTGCAAGGTGCAATTCTGAAATTTTTTGCTTTTTCCTGCTAATCCTAGCATGATAAAGAAGATTCAAAGAGAGTGAGATGTCAGCTCCTTTCATTCAGTCAGTAGCTTCAATCATTTCTGGACGTTTTTCAATGGCAAAAATCAATGAATATTGTAAATGCACAAACAGTAATTTCTCCGCATTGCAAGGTGCAATTCTGAATTTTTTTGCTTTTTCCTGCTCCTCTTAGCATGGTAAAGAAGATTCAAAGAGAGTGAGATGCCAGCTCCTTTCATTCAGTCAGTAGCTTCAGTCATTTCTGGACGTTTTTCAATGGCAAAAATCAATGAATATTGTAAATGCACAAAAAGTAATTTCTCCGCATTGCAAGGTGCAATTCTGAAATTTTTTGCTTTTTCCTGCTCCTCTTAGCATGATAAAGAAGATTCAAAGAGAGTGAGATGCCAGCTCCTTTCATTCAGTCAGTAGCTTCAAACATTTCTGGTATAAACATTTCTGGACGTTTTTCAATGGCAAAAATCAATGAATATTGTAAATGCACAAACAGTAATATCTCCACATTGCAAGGTGCAATTCTGAAATTTTTTGCTTTTTCCTGCTAATCCTAGCATGATAAAGAAGATTCAAATAGAGTGAGATGCCAGCTCCTTTCATTCAGTCAGTAGCTTCAAACATTTCTGGACGTTTTTCAATGGCAAAATTCAATGAATATTGTAAATGCACAAACAGTAATATCTCCACATTGCAAGGTGCAATTCTGAAATTTTTTGCTTTTTCCTGCTCCTCTTAGCATGATAAAGAAGATTCAAAGAGAGTGAGATGCCAGCTCCTTTCATTCAGTCAGTAGCTTCAATCATTTCTGGATGTTTTTCAATGGCAAAAATCAATGAATATTGTAAATGCACAAACAGTAATTTCTCCGCATTGCAAGGTGCAATTCTGAAATTTTTTGCTTTTTCCTGCTCCTCTTAGCATGATAAAGAAGATTCAAAGAGAGTGAGATGCCAGCTCCTTTCATTCAGTCAGTAGCTTCAATCATTTCTGGTATATGAATAACATGATGTTTTTCAATGGCAAAAATCAATGAATATTGTAAATGCACAAACAGTAATTTCTCCGCATTGCAAGGTGCAATTCTGAAATTTTTTGCTTTTTCCTGCTCCTCTTAGCATGATAAAGAAGATTCAAAGAGAGTGAGATGCCAGCTCCTTTCATTCAGTCAGTAGCTTCAATCATTTCTGGACGTTTTTCAATGGCAAAAATCAATGAATATTGTAAATGCACAAACAGTAATTTCTCCGCATTGCAAGATGCAATTCTGAAATTTTTTGCTTTTTCCAGCTCCTCTTAGCATGATAAAGAAGATTCAAAGAGAGTGAGATGCCAGCTCCTTTCATTCAGTCAGTAGCTTCAGTCATTTCTGGACTTTTTCAATGGCAAAAATCAATGAATATTGTAAATGCACAAACAGTAATTTCTCCGCATTGCAAAGTGCAATTCTGAAATTTTTTGCTTTTTCCTGCTCCTCTTAGCATGATAAAGAAGATTCAAAGAGAGTGAGATGCCAGCTCCTTTCATTCAGTCAGTAGCTTCAAACATTTCTGGTATAAACATTTCTGGATGTTTTTCAATGGCAAAAATCAATGAATATTGTAAATGCACAAACAGTAATATCTCCACATTGCAAAGTGCAATTCTGAAATTTTTTGCTTTTTCCTGCTACTCCTAGCATGATAAAGAAGATTCAAAGAGAGTGAGATGCCAGCTCCTTTCATTCAGTCAGTAGCTTCAAACATTTCTGGACGTTTTTCAATGGCAAAATTCAATGAATATTGTAAATGCACAAACAGTAATATCTCCACATTGCAAGGTGCAATTCTGAAATTTTTTGCTTTTTCCTGCTAATCCTAGCATGATAAAGAAGATTCAAAGAGAGTGAGATGCCAGCTCCTTTCATTCAGTCAGTAGCTTCAAACATTTCTGGACGTTTTTCAATGGCAAAAATCAATGAATATTGTAAATGCACAAACAGTAATTTCTCCGCATTGCAAGGTGCAATTCTGAAATTTTTTGCTTTTTCCTGCTCCTCTTAGCATGATAAAGAAGATTCAAAGAGAGTGAGATGCCAGCTCCTTTCATTCAGTCAGTAGCTTCAATCATTTCTGGTATATGAATAACATGATGTTTTTCAATGGCAAAAATCAATGAATATTGTAAATGCACAAACAGTAATTTCTCCGCATTGCAAAGTGCAATTCTGAAATTTTTTGCTTTTTCCTGCTCCTCTTAGCATGATAAAGAAGATTCAAAGAGAGTGAGATGCCAGCTCCTTTCATTCAGTCAGTAGCTTCAATCATTTCTGGACGTTTTTCAACGGCAAAAATCAATGAATATTGTAAATGCACAAACAGTAATTTCTCCGCATTGCAAGGTGCAATTCTGAAATTTTTTGCTTTTTCCTGCTCCTCTTAGCATGATAAACAAGATTCAAAGAGAGTGAGATGCCAGCTCCTTTCATTCAGTCAGTAGCTTCAATCATTTCTGGACGTTTTTCAATGGCAAAAATCAATGAATATTGTAAATGCACAAACAGTAATTTCTCCGCATTGCAAGGTGCAATTCTGAAATTTTTTGCTTTTTCCTGCTCCTCTTAGCATGATAAAGAAGATTCAAAGAGAGTGAGATGCCAGCTCCTTTCATTCAGTCAGTAGCTTCAAACATTTCTGGTATATGAATAACATGATGTTTTTCAATGGCAAAAATCAATGAATATGGTAAATGCACAAACAGTAATTTCTCCGCATTGCAAGGTGCAAGTCTGAAATTTTTTGCTTTTTCCTGCTCCTCTTAGCATGATAAAGAAGATTCAAAGAGAGTGAGATGCCAGCTACTTTCATTCAGTCAGTAGCTTCAATCATTTCTGGACGTTTTTCAATGGTAAAAATCAATGAATATTGTAAATGCACAAACAGTAATTTCTCCACATTGCAAGGTGCAATTCTGAAATTTTTTGCTTTTTCCTGCTCCTCTTAGCATGATAAAGAAGATTCAAAGAGAGTGAGATGCCAGCTCCTTTCATTCAGTCAGTAGCTTCAAACATTTCTGGTATATGAATAACATGATGTTTTTCAATGGCAAAAATCAATGAATATTGTAAATGCACAAACAGTAATTTCTCTGGATTGCAAGGTGCAATTCTGAAATTTTTTGCTTTTTCCTGCTCCTCTTAGCATGATAAAGAAGATTCAAAGAGAGTGAGATGCCAGCTACTTTCATTCAGTCAGTAGCTTCAATCATTTCTGGACGTTTTTCAATGGTAAAAATCAATGAATATTGTAAATGCACAAACAGTAATTTCTCCACATTGCAAGGTGCAATTCTGAAATTTTTTGCTTTTTCCTGCTCCTCTTAGCATGATAAAGAAGATTCAAAGAGAGTGAGATGCCAGCTCCTTTCATTCAGTCAGTAGCTTCAAACATTTCTGGTATATGAATAACATGATGTTTTTCAATGGCAAAAATCAATGAATATTGTAAATGCACAAACAGTAATTTCTCCGCATTGCAAGGTGCAATTCTGAAATTTTTTGCTTTTTCCTGCTCCACTTAGCAAGATAAAGAAGATTCAAAGAGAGTGAGATGCCAGCTCCTTTCATTCAGTCAGTAGCTTCAATCATTTCTGGACGTTTTTCAATGGCAAAAATCAATGAATATTGTAAATGCACAAACAGTAATTTCTCCGCATTGCAAGGTGCAATTCTGAAATTTTTTGCTTTTTCCTGCTCCTCTTAGCATGACAAAGAAGATTCAAAGAGAGTAAGATGCCAGCTCCTTTCATTCAGTCAGTAGCTTCTATCATTTCTGGTATATGAATAACATGATGTTTTTCAATGGCAAAAATCAATGAATATTGTAAATGCACAAACAGTAATTTCTCCGCATTGCAAGGTGCAATTCTGAAATTTTTTGCTTTTTCCTGCTCCTCTTAGCATGATAAAGAAGATTCAAAGAGAGTGAGATGCCAGCTCCTTTCATTCAGTCAGTAGCTTCAATCATTTCTGGACGTTTTTCAATGGCAAAAATCAATGAATATTGTAAATGCACAAACAGTAATTTCTCCGCATTGCAAGGTGCAATTCTGAAATTTTTTGCTTTTTCCTGCTCCTCTTAGCATGATAAAGAAGATTCAAAGAGAGTGAGATGCCAGCTCCTTTCATTCAGTCAGTAGCTTCAATCATTTCTGGATGTTTTTCAATGGCAAAAATCAATGAATATTGTAAATGCACAAACTGTAATTTCTCCGCATTGCAAGGTGCAATTCTGAAATTTTTTGCTTTTTCCTGCTCCTCTTAGCATGATAAAGAAGATTCAAAGAGAGTGAGATGCCAGCTCCTTTCATTCAGTCAGTAGCTTCAATCATTTCTGGACGTTTTTCAATGGCAAAAATCAATGAATATTGTAAATGCACAAACAGTAATTTCTCCGCATTGCAAGGTGCAATTCTGAAATTTTTTGCTTTTTCCTGCTCCTCTTAGCATGATAAAGAAGATTCAAAGAGAGTGAGATGCCAGCTCCTTTCATTCAGTCAGTACCTTCAATCATTTCTGGATGTTTTTCAATGGCAAAAATCAATGAATATTGTAAATGCACAAACAGTAATTTCTCCGCATTGCAAGGTGCAATTCTGAAATTTTTTGCTTTTTCCCGCTCCTCTTAGCATGATAAAGAAGATTCAAAGAGAGTGAGGTGCCAGCTCCTTTCATTCAGTCAGTAGCTTCAAACATTTCTGGTATATGAATAACATGTTTTTCAATGGCAAAAATCATTGAATATTGTAAATGCACAAACAGTAATTTCTCCGCATTGCAAGGTGCAATTCTGAAATTTTTTGATTTTTCCTGCTCCTCTTAGCATGATAAAGAAGATTCAAAGAGAGTGAGATGCCAGCTCCTTTCATTCAGTCAGTAGCTTCAATCATTTCTGGACGTTTTTCAATGGCAAAAATCAATGAATATTGTAAATGCACAAACAGTAATTTCTCCGCATTGCAAGGTGCAATTCTGAAATTTTTTGCTTTTTCCTGCTCCTCTTAGCATGATAAAGAAGATTCAAAGAGAGTGAGATGCCAGCTCCTTTCATTCAGTCAGTAGCTTCAATCATTTCTGGACGTTTTTCAATGGCAAAAATCAATGAATATTGTAAATGCACAAACAGTAATTTCTCCACATTGCAAGGTGCAATTCTGAAATTTTTTGCTTTTTCCTGCTCCTCTTAGCATGATAAAGAAGATTCAAAGAGAGTGAGATGCCAGCTCCTTTCATTCAGTCAGTAGCTTCAAACATTTCTGGTATATGAATAACATGATGTTTTTCAATGGCAAAAATCAATGAATATTGTAAATGCACAAACAGTAATTTCTCCGCATTGCAAGGTGCAAGTCTGAAATTTTTTGCTTTTTCCTGCTCCTCTTAGCATGATAAAGAAGATTCAAAGAGAGTGAGATGCCAGCTACTTTCATTCAGTCAGTAGCTTCAATCATTTCTGGACGTTTTTCAATGGTAAAAATCAATGAATATTGTAAATGCACAAACAGTAATTTCTCCACATTGCAAGGTGCAATTCTGAAATTTTTTGCTTTTTCCTGCTCCTCTTAGCATGATAAAGAAGATTCAAAGAGAGTGAGATGCCAGCTCCTTTCATTCAGTCAGTAGCTTCAAACATTTCTGGTATATGAATAACATGATGTTTTTCAATGGCAAAAATCAATGAATATTGTAAATGCACAAACAGTAATTTCTCCGCATTGCAAGGTGCAATTCTGAAATTTTTTGCTTTTTCCTGCTCCTCTTAGCACGATAAAGAAGATTCAAAGAGAGTGAGATGCCAGCTCCTTTCATTCAGTCAGTAGCTTCAAACATTTCTGGTATATGAATAACATGATGTTTTTCAATGGCAAAAATCAATGAATATTGTAAATGCACAAAGAGTAATTTCTCCGCATTGCAAGGTGCAATTCTGAAATTTTTTGCTTTTTCCTGCTCCTCTTAGCATGATAAAGAAGATTCAAAGAGAGTGAGATGCCAGCTCCTTTCATTCAGTCAGTAGCTTCAATCATTTCTGGACGTTTTTCAATGGCAAAAATCAATGAATATTGTAAATGCACAAACAGTAATTTCTCCGCATTGCAAGGTGCAATTCTGAAATTTTTTGCTTTTTCCTGCTCCTCTTAGCATGATAAAGAAGATTCAAAGAGAGTGAGATGCCAGCTCCTTTCATTCAGTCAGTAGCTTCAATCATTTCTGGACGTTTTTCAATGGCAAAAATCAATGAATATTGTAAATGCACAAACAGTAATTTCTCCGCATTGCAAGGTGCAATTCTGAAATTTTTTGCTTTTTCCTGCTCCTCTTAGCATGATAAAGCAGATTCAAAGAGAGTGAGATGCCAGCTCCTTTCATTCAGTCAGTAGCTTCAAACATTTCTGGTATATGAATAACATGATGTTTTTCAATGGCAAAAATCAATGAATATTGTAAATGCACAAACAGTAATTTCTCCGCATTGCAAGGTGCAATTCTGAAATTTTTTGCTTTTTCCTGCTCCTCTTAGCATGATAAAGAAGATTCAAAGAGAGTGAGATGCCAGCTCCTTTCATTCAGTCAGTAGCTTCAATCATTTCTGGACGTTTTTCAATGGCAAAAATCAATGAATATTGTAAATGCACAAACAGTAATTTCTCCGCATTGCAAGGTGCAATTCTGAAATTTTTTGCTTTTTCCTGCTCCTCTTAGCATGATAAAGAAGATTCAAAGAGAGTGAGATGCCAGCTCCTTTCATTCAGTCAGTAGCTTCAATCATTTCTGGACGTTTTTCAATGGCAAAAATCAATGAATATTGTAAATGCACAAACAGTAATTTCTCCGCATTGCAAGGTGCAATTCTGAAATTTTTTGCTTTTTTCTGCTCCTCTTAGCATGACAAAGAAGATTCAAAGAGAGTAAGATGCCAGCTCCTTTCATTCAGTCAGTAGCTTCAATCATTTCTGGTATATGAATAACATGATGTTTTTCAATGGCAAAAATCAATGAATATTGTAAATGCACAAACAGTAATTTCTCCGCATTGCAAGGTGCAATTCTGAAATTTTTTGCTTTTTCCTGCTCCTCTTAGCATGATAAAGAAGATTCAAAGAGAGTGAGATGCCAGCTCCTTTCATTCAGTCAGTAGCTTCAATCATTTCTGGACGTTTTTCAATGGCAAAAATCAATGAATATTGTAAATGCACAAACAGTAATTTCTCCGCATTGCAAGGTGCAATTCTGAAATTTTTTGCTTTTTCCTGCTCCTCTTTGCATGATAAAGAAGATTCAAAGAGAGTGAGATGCCAGCTCCTTTCATTCAGTCAGTAGCTTCAATCATTTCTGGACGTTTTTCAATGGCAAAAATCAATGAATATTGTAAATGCACAAACAGTAATTTCTCCGCATTGCAAGGTGCAATTCTGAAATTTTTTGCTTTTTCCTGCTCCTCTTAGCATGATAAAGAAGATTCAAAGAGATTGAGATGCCAGCTCCTTTCATTCAGTCAGTAGCTTCAAACATTTCTGGTATATGAATAACATGATGTTTTTCAATTTCAAAAATCAATGAATATTGTAAAAGCACAAACAGTAATTTCTCCGCATTGCAAGGTGCAATTCTGAAATTTTTTGCTTTTTCCTGCTCCACTTAGCATGATAAAGAAGATTCAAAGAGAGTGAGATGCCAGCTCCTTTCATTCAGTCAGTAGCTTCAATCATTTCTGGACGTTTTTCAATGGCAAAAATCAATGAATATTGTAAATGCACAAACAGTAATTTCTCCGCATTGCAAGGTGCAATTCTGAAATTTTTTGCTTTTTCCTGCTCCTCTTAGCATGACAAAGAAGATTCAAAGAGAGTAAGATGCCAGCTCCTTTCATTCAGTCAGTAGCTTCTATCATTTCTGGTATATGAATAACATGATGTTTTTCAATGGCAAAAATCAATGAATATTGTAAATGCACAAACAGTAATTTCTCCGCATTGCAAGGTGCAATTCTGAAATTTTTTGCTTTTTCCTGCTCCTCTTAGCATGATAAAGAAGATTCAAAGAGAGTGAGATGCCAGCTCCTTTCATTCAGTCAGTAGCTTCAATCATTTCTGGACGTTTTTCAATGGCAAAAATCAATGAATATTGTAAATGCACAAACAGTAATTTCTCCGCATTGCAAGGTGCAATTCTGAAATTTTTTGCTTTTTCCTGCTCCTCTTAGCATGATAAAGAAGATTCAAAGAGAGTGAGATGCCAGCTCCTTTCATTCAGTCAGTAGCTTCAATCATTTCTGGATGTTTTTCAATGGCAAAAATCAATCAATATTGTAAATGCACAAACTGTAATTTCTCCGCATTGCAAGGTGCAATTCTGAAATTTTTTGCTTTTTCCTGCTCCTCTTAGCATGATAAAGAAGATTCAAAGAGAGTGAGATGCCAGCTCCTTTCATTCAGTCAGTAGCTTCAATCATTTCTGGACGTTTTTCAATGGCAAAAATCAATGAATATTGTAAATGCACAAACAGTAATTTCTCCGCATTGCAAGGTGCAATTCTGAAATTTTTTGCTTTTTCCTGATCCTCTTAGCATGATAAAGAAGATTCAAAGAGAGTGAGATGCCAGCTCCTTTCATTCAGTCAGTACCTTCAATCATTTCTGGATGTTTTTCAATGGCAAAAATCAATGAATATTGTAAATGCACAAACAGTAATTTCTCCGCATTGCAAGGTGCAATTCTGAAATTTTTTGCTTTTTCCCGCTCCTCTTAGCATGATAAAGAAGATTCAAAGAGAGTGAGGTGCCAGCTCCTTTCATTCAGTCAGTAGCTTCAAACATTTCTGGTATATGAATAACATGTTTTTCAATGGCAAAAATCATTGAATATTGTAAATGCACAAACAGTAATTTCTCCGCATTGCAAGGTGCAATTCTGAAATTTTTTGATTTTTCCTGCTCCTCTTAGCATGATAAAGAAGATTCAAAGAGAGTGAGATGCCAGCTCCTTTCATTCAGTCAGTAGCTTCAATCATTTCTGGACGTTTTTCAATGGCAAAAATCAATGAATATTGTAAATGCACAAACAGTAATTTCTCCGCATTGCAAGGTGCAATTCTGAAATTTTTTGCTTTTTCCTGCTCCTCTTAGCATGATAAAGAAGATTCAAAGAGAGTGAGATGCCAGCTCCTTTCATTCAGTCAGTAGCTTCAATCATTTCTGGACGTTTTTCAATGGCAAAAATCAATGAATATTGTAAATGCACAAACAGTAATTTCTCCACATTGCAAGGTGCAATTCTGAAATTTTTTGCTGTTTCCTGCTCCTCTTAGCATGATAAAGAAGATTCAAAGAGAGTGAGATGCCAGCTCCTTTCATTCAGTCAGTAGCTTCAAACATTTCTGGTATATGAATAACATGATGTTTTTCAATGGCAAAAATCAATGAATATTGTAAATGCACAAACAGTAATTTCTCCGCATTGCAAGGTGCAAGTCTGAAATTTTTTGCTTTTTCCTGCTCCTCTTAGCATGATAAAGAAGATTCAAAGAGAGTGAGATGCCAGCTACTTTCATTCAGTCAGTAGCTTCAATCATTTCTGGACGTTTTTCAATGGTAAAAATCAATGAATATTGTAAATGCACAAACAGTAATTTCTCCACATTGCAAGGTGCAATTCTGAAATTTTTTGCTTTTTCCTGCTCCTCTTAGCATGATAAAGAAGATTCAAAGAGAGTGAGATGCCAGCTCCTTTCATTCAGTCAGTAGCTTCAAACATTTCTGGTATATGAATAACATGATGTTTTTCAATGGCAAAAATCAATGAATATTGTAAATGCACAAACAGTAATTTCTCCGCATTGCAAGGTGCAATTCTGAAATTTTTTGCTATTTCCTGCTCCTCTTAGCACGATAAAGAATATTCAAAGAGAGTGAGATGCCAGCTCCTTTCATTCAGTCAGTAGCTTCAAACATTTCTGGTATATGAATAACATGATGTTTTTCAATGGCAAAAATCAATGAATATTGTAAATGCACAAAGAGTAATTTCTCCGCATTGCAAGGTGCAATTCTGAAATTTTTTGCTTTTTCCTGCTCCTCTTAGCATGATAAAGAAGATTCAAAGAGAGTGAGATGCCAGCTCCTTTCATTCAGTCAGTAGCTTCAATCATTTCTGGACGTTTTTCAATGGCAAAAATCAATGAATATTGTAAATGCACAAACAGTAATTTCTCCGCATTGCAAGGTGCAATTCTGAAATTTTTTGCTTTTTCCTGCTCCTCTTAGCATGATAAAGAAGATTCAAAGAGAGTGAGATGCCAGCTCCTTTCATTCAGTCAGTAGCTTCAATCATTTCTGGACGTTTTTCAATGGCAAAAATCAATGAATATTGTAAATGCACAAACAGTAATTTCTCCGAATTGCAAGGTGCAATTCTGAAATTTTTTGCTTTTTCCTGCTCCTCTTAGCATGATAAAGAAGATTCAAAGAGAGTGAGATGCCAGCTCCTTTCATTCAGTCAGTAGCTTCAAACATTTCTGGTATATGAATAACATGATGTTTTTCAATGGCAAAAATCAATGAATATTGTAAATGCACAAACAGTAATTTCTCCGCATTGCAAGGTGCAATTCTGAAATTTTTTGCTTTTTCCTGCTCCTCTTAGCATGATAAAGAAGATTCAAAGAGAGTGAGATGCCAGCTCCTTTCATTCAGTCAGTAGCTTCAATCATTTCTGGACGTTTTTCAATGGCAAAAATCAATGAATATTGTAAATGCACAAACAGTAATTTCTCCGCATTGCAAGGTGCAATTCTGAAATTTTTTGCTTTTTCCTGCTCCTCTTAGCATGATAAAGAAGATTCAAAGAGAGTGAGATGCCAGCTCCTTTCATTCAGTCAGTAGCTTCAATCATTTCTGGACGTTTTTCAATGGCAAAAATCAATGAATATTGTAAATGCACAAACAGTAATTTCTCCGCATTGCAAGGTGCAATTCTGAAATTTTTTGCTTTTTCCTGCTCCTCTTAGCATGACAAAGAAGATTCAAAGAGAGTAAGATGCCAGCTCCTTTCATTCAGTCAGTAGCTTCAATCATTTCTGGTATATGAATAACATGATGTTTTTCAATGGCAAAAATCAATGAATATTGTAAATGCACAAACAGTAATTTCTCCGCATTGCAAGGTGCAATTCTGAAATTTTTTGCTTTTTCCTGCTCCTCTTAGCATGATAAAGAAGATTCAAAGAGAGTGAGATGCCAGCTCCTTTCATTCAGTCAGTAGCTTCAATCATTTCTGGATGTTTTTCAATGGCAAAAATCAATGAATATTGTAAATGCACAAACAGTAATTTCTCCGCATTGCAAGGTGCAATTCTGAAATTTTTTGCTTTTTCCTGCTCCTCTTAGCATGATAAAGAAGATTCAAAGAGAGTGAGATGCCAGCTCCTTTCATTCAGTCAGTAGCTTCAATCATTTCTGGACGTTTTTCAATGGCAAAAATCAATGAATATTGTAAATGCACAAACAGTAATTTCTCCGCATTGCAAGGTGCAATTCTGAAATTTTTTGCTTTTTCCTGCTCCTCTTAGCATGATAAAGAAGATTCAAAGAGATTGAGATGCCAGCTCCTTTCATTCAGTCAGTAGCTTCAAACATTTCTGGTATATGAATAACATGATGTTTTTCAATGGCAAAAATCAATGAATATTGTAAAAGCACAAACAGTAATTTCTCCGCATTGCAAGGTGCAATTCTGAAATTTTTTGCTTTTCCTGCTCCTCTTAGCATGATAAAGAAGATTCAAAGAGAGTGAGATGCCAGCTCCTTTCATTCAGTCAGTAGCTTCAATCATTTCTGGACGTTTTTCAATGGCAAAAATCAATGAATATTGTAAATGCACAAACAGTAATTTCTCCGCATTGCAAGGTGCAATTCTGAAATTTTTTGCTTTTTCCTGCTCCTCTTAGCATGATAAAGAAGATTCAAAGAGAGTGAGATGCCAGCTCCTTTCATTCAGTCAGTAGCTTCAATCATTTCTGGTATATGAATAACATGATGTTTTTCAATGGCAAAAATCAATGAATATTGTAAATGCACAAACAGTAATTTCTCCGCATTGCAAGTTGCAATTCTGAAATTTTTTGCTTTTTCCTGCTCCTCTTAGCATGATAAAGAAGATTCAAAGAGAGTGAGATGCCAGCTCCTTTCATTCAGTCAGTAGCTTCAATCATTTCTGGACGTTTTTCAATGGCAAAAATCAATGAATATTGTAAATGCACAAACAGTAATTTCTCCGCATTGCAAGGTGCAATTCTGAATTTTTTTGCTTTTTCCTGCTCCTCTTAGCATGATAAAGAAGATTCAAAGAGAGTGAGATGCCAGCTCCTTTCATTCAGTCAGTAGCTTCAATCATTTCTGGTATATGAATAACATGATGTTTTTCAATGGCAAAAATCAATGAATATTGTAAATGCACAAACAGTAATTTCTCCGCATTGCAAGTTGCAATTCTGAAATTTTTTGCTTTTTCCTGCTCCTCTTAGCATGATAAAGAAGATTCAAAGAGAGTGAGATGCCAGCTCCTTTCATTCAGTCAGTAGCTTCAATCATTTCTGGACGTTTTTCAATGGCAAAAATCAATGAATATTGTAAATGCACAAACAGTAATTTCTCCGCATTGCAAGGTGCAATTCTGAATTTTTTTGCTTTTTCCTGCTCCTCTTAGCATGATAAAGAAGATTCAAAGAGAGTGAGATGCCAGCTCCTTTCATTCAGTCAGTAGCTTCAAACATTTCTGGTATATGAATAACATGATGTTTTTCAATGGCAAAAATCAATGAATATTGTAAAAGCACAAACAGTAATTTCTCCGCATTGCAAGGTGCAATTCTGAAATTTTTTGCTTTTTCCTGCTCCTCTTAGCATGATAAAGAAGATTCAAAGAGAGTGAGATGCCAGCTCCTTTCATTCAGTCAGTAGCTTCAATCATTTCTGGACGTTTTTCAATGGCAAAAATCAATGAATATTGTAAATGCACAAACAGTAATTTCTCCGCATTGCAAGGTGCAATTCTGAAATTTTTTGCTTTTTCCTGCTCCTCTTAGCATGATAAACAAGATTCAAAGAGAGTGAGATGCCAGCTCCTTTCATTCAGTCAGTAGCTTCAATCCTTTCTGGACGTTTTTCAATGGCAAAAATCAATGAATATTGTAAATGCACAAACAGTAATTTCTCCGCATTGCAAGGTGCAATTCTGAAATTTTTTGCTTTTTCCTGCTCCTCTTAGCATGATAAAGAAGATTCAAAGAGAGTGAGATGCCAGCTCCTTTCATTCAGTCAGTAGCTTCAAACATTTCTGGTATATGAATAACATGATGTTTTTCAATGGCAAAAATCAATGAATATTGTAAAAGCACAAACAGTAATTTCTCCGCATTGCAAGGTGCAATTCTGAAATTTTTTGCTTTTTCCTGCTCCTCTTAGCATGATAAAGAAGATTCAAAGAGAGTGAGATGCCAGCTCCTTTCATTCAGTCAGTAGCTTCAATCATTTCTGGACGTTTTTCAATGGCAAAAATCAATGAATATTGTAAATGCACAAACAGTAATTTCTCCGCATTGCAAGGTGCAATTCTGAAATTTTTTGCTTTTTCCTGCTCCTCTTAGCATGATAAAGAAGATTCAAAGAGAGTGAGATGCCAGCTCCTTTCATTCAGTCAGTAGCTTCAATCATTTCTGGTATATGAATAACATGATGTTTTTCAATGGCAAAAATCAATGAATATTGTAAATGCACAAACAGTAATTTCTCCGCATTGCAAGTTGCAATTCTGAAATTTTTTGCTTTTTCCTGCTCCTCTTAGCATGATAAAGAAGATTCAAAGAGAGTGAGATGCCAGCTCCTTTCATTCAGTCAGTAGCTTCAATCATTTCTGGACGTTTTTCAATGGCAAAAATCAATGAATATTGTAAATGCACAAACAGTAATTTCTCCGCATTGCAAGGTGCAATTCTGAAATTTTTTGCTTTTTCCTGCTCCTCTTAGCATGATAAAGAAGATTCAAAGAGAGTGAGATGCCAGCTCCATTCATTCAGTCAGTAGCTTCAATCATTTCTGGACGTTTTTCAATGGCAAAAATCAATGAATATTGTAAATGCACAAACAGTAATTTCTCCGCATTGCAAGGTGCAATTCTGAAATTTTTTGCTTTTTCCTGCTCCTCTTAGCATGATAAAGAAGATTCAAAGAGAGTGAGATGCCAGCTCCTTTCATTCAGTCAGTAGCTTCAAACATTTCTGGTATATGAATAACATGATGTTTTTCAATGGCAAAAATCAATGAATATTGTAAAAGCACAAACAGTAATTTCTCCGCATTGCAAGGTGCAATTCTGAGATTTTTTGCTTTTTCCTGCTCCTCTTAGCATGATAAAGAAGATTCAAAGAGAGTGAGATGCCAGCTCCTTTCATTCAGTCAGTAGCTTCAATCATTTCTGGACGTTTTTCAATGGCAAAAATCAATGAATATTGTAAATGCACAAACAGTAATTTCTCCGCATTGCAAGGTGCAATTCTGAAATTTTTTGCTTTTTCCTGCTCCTCTTAGCATGATAAAGAAGATTCAAAGAGAGTGAGATGACAGCTCCTTTCATTCAGTCAGTAGCTTCAATCATTTCTGGTATATGAATAACATGATGTTTTTCAATGGCAAAAATCAATGAATATTGTAAATGCACAAACAGTAATTTCTCCACATTGCAAGGTGCAATTCTGAAATTTTTTGCTTTTTCCTGCTCCTCTTAGCATGATAAAGAAGATTCAAAGAGAGTGAGATGCCAGCTCCTTTCATTCAGTCAGTAGCTTCAATCATTTCTGGACGTTTTTCAATGGCAAAAATCAATGAATATTGTAAATGCACAAACAGTAATTTCTCCGCATTGCAAGGTGCAATTCTGAAATTTTTTGCTTTTTCCTGCTCCTCTTAGCATGATAAAGAAGATTCAAAGAGAGCGAGATGCCAGCTCCTTTCATTCAGTCAGTAGCTTCAATCATTTCTGGTATATGAATAACATGATGTTTTTCAATGGCAAAAATCAATGAATATTGTGAATGCACAAACAGTAATTTCTCCGCATTGCAAGGTGCAATTCTGAAATTTTTTGCTTTTTCCTGCTCCTCTTAGCATGATAAAGAAGATTCAAAGAGAGTGAGATGCCAGCTCCTTTCATTCAGTCAGTAGCTTCAATCATTTCTGGACGTTTTTCAATGGCAAAAATCAATGAATATTGTAAATGCACAAACAGTAATTTCTCCGCATTGCAAGGTGCAATTCTGAAATTTTTTGCTTTTTCCTGCTCCTCTTAGCATGATAAAGAAGATTCAAAGAGAGTGAGATGCCAGCTCCTTTCATTCAGTCAGTAGCTTCAATCATTTCTGGACGTTTTTCAATGGCAAAAATCAATGAATATTGTAAATGCACAAACAGTAATTTCTCCGCATTGCAAGGTGCAATTCTGAAATTTTTTGCTTTTTCCTGCTCCTCTTAGCATGATAAAGAAGATTCAAAGAGAGTGAGATGCCAGCTCCTTTCATTCAGTCAGTAGCTTCAATCATTTCTGGTATATGAATAACATGATGTTTTTCAATGGCAAAAATCAATGAATATTGTAAATGCACAAACAGTAATTTCTCCGCATTGCAAGGTGCAATTCTGAAATTTTTTGCTTTTTCCTGCTCCTCTTAGCATGATAAAGAAGATTCAAAGAAAGTGAGATGCCAGCTCCTTTCATTCAGTCAGTAGCTTCAAACATTTCTGGTATATGAATAACATGATGTTTTTCAATGGCAAAAATCAATGAATATTGTAAATGCACAAACAGTAATTTCTCCACATTGCAAGGTGCAATTCTGAAATTTTTTGCTTTTTCCTGCTCCTCTTAGCATGATAAAGAAGATTCAAAGAGAGTGAGATGCCAGCTCCTTTCATTCAGTCAGTAGCTTCAATCATTTCTGGACGTTTTTCAATGGCAAAAATCAATGAATATTGTAAATGCACAAACAGTAATTTCTCCGCATTGCAAGGTGCAATTCTGAAATTTTTTGCTTTTTCCTGCTCCTCTTAGCATGATAAAGAAGATTCAAAGAGAGCGAGATGCCAGCTCCTTTCATTCAGTCAGTAGCTTCAATCATTTCTGGTATATGAATAACATGATGTTTTTCAATGGCAAAAATCAATGAATATTGTGAATGCACAAACAGTAATTTCTCCGCATTGCAAGGTGCAATTCTGAAATTTTTTGCTTTTTCCTGCTCCTCTTAGCATGATAAAGAAGATTCAAAGAGAGTGAGATGCCAGCTCCTTTCATTCAGTCAGTAGCTTCAATCATTTCTGGACGTTTTTCAATGGCAAAAATCAATGAATATTGTAAATGCACAAACAGTAATTTCTCCGCATTGCAAGGTGCAATTCTGAAATTTTTTGCTTTTTCCTGCTCCTCTTAGCATGATAAAGAAGATTCAAAGAGAGTGAGATGCCAGCTCCTTTCATTCAGTCAGTAGCTTCAATCATTTCTGGACGTTTTTCAATGGCAAAAATCAATGAATATTGTAAATGCACAAACAGTAATTTCTCCGCATTGCAAGGTGCAATTCTGAAATTTTTTGCTTTTTCCTGCTCCTCTTAGCATGATAAAGAAGATTCAAAGAGAGTGAGATGCCAGCTCCTTTCATTCAGTCAGTAGCTTCAATCATTTCTGGTATATGAATAACATGATGTTTTTCAATGGCAAAAATCAATGAATATTGTAAATGCACAAACAGTAATTTCTCCGCATTGCAAGGTGCAATTCTGAAATTTTTTGCTTTTTCCTGCTCCTCTTAGCATGATAAAGAAGATTCAAAGAGAGTGAGATGCCAGCTCCTTTCATTCAGTCAGCAGCTTCAATCATTTCTGGACATTTTTCAATGGCAAAAATCAATGAATATTGTAAATGCACAAACAGTAATTTCTCCGCATTGCAAGGTGCAATTCTGAAATTTTTTGCTTTTTCCTGCTCCTCTTAGCATGATAAAGAAGATTCAAAGAAAGTGAGATGCCAGCTCCTTTCATTCAGTCAGTAGCTTCAAACATTTCTGGTATATGAATAACATGATGTTTTTCAATGGCAAAAATCAATGAATATTGTAAAAGCACAAACAGTAATTTCTCCGCATTGCAAGGTGCAATTCTGAAATTTTTTGCTTTTTCCTGCTCCTCTTAGCATGATAAAGAAGATTCAAAGAGAGTGAGATGCCAGCTCCTTTCATTCAGTCAGTAGCTTCAATCATTTCTGGACGTTTTTCAATGGCAAAAATCAATGAATATTGTAAATGCACAAACAGTAATTTCTCCGCATTGCAAGGTGCAATTCTGAAATTTTTTGCTTTTTCCTGCTCCTCTTAGCATGATAAAGAAGATTCAAAGAGAGTGAGATGCCAGCTCCTTTCATTCAGTCAGTAGCTTCAATCATTTCTGGTATATAAATAACATGATGTTTTTCAATGGCAAAAATCAATGAATATTGTAAATGCACAAACAGTAATTTCTCCGCATTGCAAGTTGCAATTCTGAAATTTTTTGCTTTTTCCTGCTCCTCTTAGCATGATAAAGAAGATTCAAAGAGAGTGAGATGCCAGCTCCTTTCATTCAGTCAGTAGCTTCAATTATTTCTGGACGTTTTTCAATGGCAAAAATCAATGAATATTGTAAATGCACAAACAGTAATTTCTCCGCATTGCAAGGTGCAATTCTGAAATTTTTGGCTTTTTCCTGCTCCTCTTAGCATGATAAAGAAGATTCAAAGAGAGTGAGATGCCAGCTCCTTTCATTCAGTCAGTAGCTTCAATCATTTCTGGATGTTTTTCAATGGCAAAAATCAATGAATATTGTAAATGCACAAACAGTAATTTCTCCGCATTGCAAGGTGCAATTCTGAATTTTTTTGCTTTTTCCTGCTCCTCTTAGCATGATAAAGAAGATTCAAAGAGAGTGAGATGCCAGCTCCTTTCATTCAGTCAGTAGCTTCAATCATTTCTGGACGTTTTTCAATGGCAAAAATCAATGAATATTGTAAATGCACAAACAGTAATTTCTCCGCATTGCAAGGTGCAATTCTGAATTTTTTTGCTTTTTCCTGCTCCTCTTAGCATGATAAAGAAGATTCAAAGAGAGTGAGATGCCAGCTCCTTTCATTCAGTCAGTAGCTTCAAACATTTCTGGTATATGAATAACATGATGTTTTTCAATGGCAAAAATCAATGAATATTGTAAAAGCACAAACAGTAATTTCTCCGCATTGCAAGGTGCAATTCTGAAATTTTTTGCTTTTTCCTGCTCCTCTTAGCATGATAAAGAAGATTCAAAGAGAGTGAGATGCCAGCTCCTTTCATTCAGTCAGTAGCTTCAATCATTTCTGGACGTTTTTCAATGGCAAAAATCAATGAATATTGTAAATGCACAAACAGTAATTTCTCCGCATTGCAAGGTGCAATTCTGAATTTTTTTGCTTTTTCCTGCTCCTCTTAGCATGATAAAGAAGATTCAAAGAGAGTGAGATGCCAGCTCCTTTCATTCAGTCAGTAGCTTCAAACATTTCTGGTATATGAATAACATGATGTTTTTCAATGGCAAAAATCAATGAATATTGTAAAAGCACAAACAGTAATTTCTCCGCATTGCAAGGTGCAATTCTGAAATTTTTTGCTTTTTCCTGCTCCTCTTAGCATGATAAAGAAGATTCAAAGAGAGTGAGATGCCAGCTCCTTTCATTCAGTCAGTAGCTTCAATCATTTCTGGACGTTTTTCAATGGCAAAAATCAATGAATATTGTAAATGCACAAACAGTAATTTCTCCGCATTGCAAGGTGCAATTCTGAAATTTTTTGCTTTTTCCTGCTCCTCTTAGCATGATAAAGAAGATTCAAAGAGAGTGAGATGACAGCTCCTTTCATTCAGTCAGTAGCTTCAATCATTTCTGGTATATGAATAACGATGTTTTTCAATGGCAAAAATCAATGAATATTGTAAATGCACAAACAGTAATTTCTCCACATTGCAAGGTGCAATTCTGAAATTTTTTGCTTTTTTCTGCTCCTCTTAGCATGATAAAGAAGATTCAAAGAGAGTGAGATGCCAGCTCCTTTCATTCAGTCAGTAGCTTCAATCATTTCTGGACGTTTTTCAATGGCAAAAATCAATGAATATTGTAAATGCACAAACAGTAATTTCTCCGCATTGCAAGGTGCAATTCTGAAATTTTTTGCTTTTTCCTGCTCCTCTTAGCATAATAAAGAAGATTCAAAGAAAGTGAGATGCCAGCTCCTTTCATTCAGTCAGTAGCTTCAATCATTTCTGTGCATTTACAATATTCATTGATTTTTGCCATTGAAAAACATCATGTTATTTATATACCAGAAATGATTGAAGCTACTGACTGAATGAAAGGAGCTGGCATCTCACTCTCTTTGAATCTTCTTTATCATGCTAAGAGGAGCAGGAAAAAGCAAAAAATTTCAGAATTGCACCTTGCAATGCGGAGAAATTACTGTTTGTGCATTTACAATATTCATTGATTTTTGCCATTGAAAAACGTCCAGAAATGATTGAAGCTACTGACTGAATGAAAGGAGCTGGCATCTCATTCTCTTTGAATCTTCTTTATCATGCTAAGAGGAGCAGGAAAAAGCAAAAAATTTCAGAATTGCACCTTGCAATGCGGAGAAATTACTGTTTGTGCTTTTACAATATTCATTGATTTTTGCCATTGAAAAACATCATGTTATTCATATACCAGAAATGTTTGAAGCTACTGACTGAATGAAAGGAGCTGGCATCTCACTTTCTTTGAATCTTCTTTATCATGCTAAGAGGAGCAGGAAAAAGCAAAAAATTTCAGAATTGCACCTTGCAATGCGGAGAAATTACTGTTTGTGCATTTACAATATTCATTGATTTTTGCCATTGAAAAACATCATGTTATTCATATACCAGAAATGATTGAAGCTACTGACTGAATGAAAGGAGCTGGCATCTCACTCTCTTTGAATCTTCTTTATCATGCTAAGAGGAGCAGGAAAAAGCAAAAAATTTCAGAATTGCACCTTGCAATGCGGAGAAATTACTGTTTGTGCATTTACAATATTCATTGATTTTTGCCATTGAAAAACGTCCAGAAATGATTGAAGCTACTGACTGAATGAAAGGAGCTGGCATCTCACTCTCTTTGAATCTTCTTTATCATGCTAAGAGGAGCAGGAAAAAGCAAAAAATTTCAGAATTGCACCTTGCAATGCGGAGAAATTACTGTTTGTGCATTTACAATATTCATTGATTTTTGCCATTGAAAAACGTCCAGAAATGATTGAAGCTACTGACTGAATGAAAGGAGCTGGCATCTCACTCTCTTTGAATCTTCTTTATCATGCTAAGAGGAGCAGGAAAAAGCAAAAAATTTCAGAATTGCACCTTGCAATGCGGAGAAATTACTGTTTGTGCATTTACAATATTCATTGATTTTTGCCATTGAAAAACATCATGTTATTCATATACCAGAAATGATTGAAGCTACTGACTGAATGAAAGGAGCTGGCATCTCACTCTCTTTGAATCTTCTTTATCATGCTAAGAGGAGCAGGAAAAAGTAAAAAATTTCAGTATTGCACCTTGCAATGCGGAGAAATTACTGTTTGTGCATTTACAATATTCAATGATTTTTGCCATTGAAAAACGTCCAGAAATGATTGAAGCTACTGACTGAATGAAAGGAGCTGGCATCTCACTCTCTTTGAATCTTCTTTATCATGCTAAGAGGAGCAGGAAAAAGCAAAAAACTTCAGAATTGCACCTTGCAATGCGGAGAAATTACTGTTTGTGCATTTACAATATTCATTGATTTTTGCCATTGAAAAACATCATGTTATTCATATTCCAGAAATGATTGAAGCTACTGACTGAATGAAAGGAGCTGGCATCTCACTCTCTTTGAATCTTCTTTATCATGCTAAGAGGAGCAGGAAAAAGTAAAAAATTTCAGAATTGCACCTTGCAATGCGGAGAAATTACTCTTTGTGCATTTACAATATTCAATGATTTTTGCCTTTGAAAAACGTCCAGAAATGATTGAAGCTACTGACTGAACGAAAGGAGCTGGCATCTCACTCTCTTTGAATCTTCTTTATCATGCTAAGAGGAGCAGGAAAAAGCAAAAAATTTCAGAATTGCACCTTGCAATGCGGAGAAATTACTGTTTGTGCATTTACAATATTCATTGATTTTTGCCATTGAAAAACATCATGTTATTCATATACCAGAAATGTTTGAAGCTACTGACTGAATGAAAGGAGCTGGCATCTCACTCTCTTTGAATCTTCTTTATCATGCTAAGAGGAGCAGGAAAAAGCAAAAAATTTCAGAATTGCACCTTGCAATGCGGAGAAATTACTGTTTGTGCATTTACAATATTCATTGATTTTTGCCATTGAAAAACGTCCAGAAATGATTGAAGCTACTGACTGAATGAAAGGAGCTGGCATCTCACTCTGAATTTTCTTTATCATGCTAAGAGGAGCAGGAAAAAGCAAAAAATTTCAGAATTGCACCTTGCAATGCGGAGAAATTACTGTTTGTGCATTTACAATATTCATTGATTTTTGCCATTGAAAAACGACCAGAAATGATTGAAGCTACTGACTGAATGAAAGGAGCTGGCATCTCACTCTCTTTGAATCTTCTTTATCATGCTAAGAGGAGCAGGAAAAAGCAAAAAATTTCAGAATTGCACCTTGCAATGCGGAGAAATTACTGTTTGTGCATTTACAATATTCATTGATTTTTGACATTGAAAAACATCATGTTATTCATATACCAGAAATGATTGAAGCTACTGACTGAATGAAAGGAGCTGGCATCTCACTCTCTTTGAATCTTCTTTATCATGCTAAGAGAAGCAGGAAAAAGTAAAAAATTTCAGAATTGCACCTTGCAATGCGGAGAAATTACTGTTTGTGCATTTACAATATTCAATGATTTTTGCCATTGAAAAACGTCCAGAAATGATTGAAGCTACTGACTGAATGAAAGGAGCTGGCATCTCACTCTCTTTGAATCTTCTTTATCATGCTAAGAGGAGCAGGAAAAAGCAAAAAACTTCAGAATTGCACCTTGCAATGCGGAGAAATTACTGTTTGTGCATTTACAATATTCATTGATTTTTGCCATTGAAAAACATCATGTTATTCATATACCAGAAATGATTGAAGCTACTGACTGAATAAAAGGAGCTGGCATCTCACTCTCTTTGAATCTTCTTTATCATGCTAAGAGGAGCAGGAAAAAGTAAAAAATTTCAGAATTGCACCTTGCAATGCGGAGAAATTACTGTTTGTGCATTTACAATATTCAATGATTTTTGCCTTTGAAAAACGTCCAGAAATGATTGAAGCTACTGACTGAACGAAAGGAGCTGGCATCTCACTCTCTTTGAATCTTCTTTATCATGCTAAGAGGAGCAGGAAAAAGCAAAAAATTTCAGAATTGCACCTTGCAATGCGGAGAAATTACTGTTTGTGCATTTACAATATTCATTGATTTTTGCCATTGAAAAACGTCCAGAAATGATTGAAGCTACTGACTGAATGAAAGCAGCTGGCATCTCACTCTGAATTTTCTTTATCATGCTAAGAGGAGCAGGAAAAAGCAAAAAATTTCAGAATTGCACCTTGCAATGCGGAGAAATTACTCTTTGTGCATTTACAATATTCATTGATTTTTGCCATTGAAAAACGTCCAGAAATGATTGAAGCTACTGACTGAATGAAAGGAGCTGGCATCTCACTCTCTTTGAATCGTCTTTATCATGCTAAGAGGAGCAGGAAAAAGCAAAAAATTTCAGAATTGCACCTTGCAATGCGGAGAAATTACTGTTTGTGCATTTACAATATTCATTGATTTTTGCCATTGAAAAACATTATGTTATTCATATACCAGAAATGTTTGAAGCTACTGACTGAGTGAAAGGAGCTGGCATCTCACTCTCTTTGAATCTTCTTTATCATGCTAAGAGGTGCAGGAAAAAGCAAAAAATTTCAGAATTGCACCTTGCAATGCGGAGAAATTACTGTTTGTGCATTTACAATATTCATTGATTTTTGCCATTGAAAAACATCATGTTATTCATAAACCAGAAATGTTTGAAGCTACTGACTGAATGAAAGGAGCTGGCATCTCACTCTCTTTGAATCTTCTTTATCATGCTTGGATTAGCAGGAAAAAGCAAAAAATTTCAGAATTGCACCTTGCAATGTGGAGATATTACTGTTTGTGCATTTACAATATTCATTGATTTTTGCCATTGAAAAACATGTTTTTCATATACCAGAAATGTTTGAAGCTACTGACTGAATGAAAGGAGCTGGCATCTCACTCTCTTTGAATCTTCTTTATCATGCTAGGATTAACAGGAAAAAGCAAAAAATTTCAGAATTGCACCTTGCAATGTGGAGATATTACTGTTTGTGCATTTACAATATTCATTGATTTTTGCCATTGAAAAACGTCCAGAAATGATTGAAGCTACTGACTGAATGAAAGCAGCTGGCATCTCACTCTGAATTTTCTTTATCATGCTAAGAGGAGCAGGAAAAAGCAAAAAATTTCAGAATTGCACCTTGCAATGCGGAGAAATTACTGTTTGTGCATTTACAATATTCATTGATTTTTGCCATTGAAAAACGTCCAGAAATGATTGAAGCTACTGACTGAATGAAAGGAGCTGGCATCTCACTCTCTTTGAATCTTCTTTATCATGCTAAGAGGAGCAGGAAAAAGCAAAAAATTTCAGAATTGCACCTTGCAATGCGGAGAAATTACTGTTTGTGCATTTACAATATTCATTGATTTTTGCCATTGAAAAACATCATGTTATTCATATACCAGAAATGATTGAAGCTACTGACTGAATGAAAGGAGCTGGCATCTCACTCTCTTTGAATCTTCTTTATCATGCTAAGAGGAGCAGGAAAAAGTAAAAAATTTCAGAATTGCACCTTGCAATGCGGAGAAATTACTGTTTGTGCATTTACAATATTCAATGATTTTTGCCTTTGAAAAACGTCCAGAAATGATTGAAGCTACTGACTGAACGAAAGGAGCTGGCATCTCACTCTCTTTGAATCTTCTTTATCATGCTAAGAGGAGCAGGAAAAAGCAAAAAATTTCAGAATTGCACCTTGCAATGCGGAGAAATTACTGTTTGTGCATTTACAATATTCATTGATTTTTGCCATTGAAAAACATCATGTTATTCATATACCAGAAATGATTGATGCTACTGACTGAATGAAAGGAGCTGGCATCTCACTCTCTTTGAATCTTCTTTATCATGCTAAGAGGAGCAGGAAAAAGCAAAAAATTTCAGAATTGCACCTTGCAATGCGGAGAAATTACTGTTTGTGCATTTACAATATTCATTGATTTTTGCCATTGAAAAACATCATGTTATTCATATACCAGGAATGTTTGAAGCTACTGACTGAATGAAAGGAGCTGGCATCTCACTCTCTTTGAATCTTCTTTATCATGCTAAGAGGAGCAGGAAAAAGCAAAAAATTTCAGAATTGCACCTTGCAATGCGGAGAAATTACTGTTTGTGCATTTACAATATTCATTGATTTTTGCCATTGAAAAACGTCCAGAAATGATTGAAGCTACTGACTGAATGAAAGGAGCTGGCATCTCACTCTCTTTTAATCTTGTTTATCATGCTAAGAGGAGCAGGAAAAAGCAAAAAATTTCAGAATTGCACCTTGCAATGCGGAGAAATTACTGTTTGTGCATTTACAATATTCATTGATTTTTGCCATTGAAAAACGTCCAGAAATGATTGAAGCTACTGACTGAATGAAAGGAGCTGGCATCTCACTCTCTTTGAATCTTCTTTATCATGCTAAGAGGAGCAGGAAAAAGCAAAAAATTTCAGAATTGCACCTTGCAATGCGGAGAAATTACTGTTTGTGCATTTACAATATTCATTGATTTTTGCCATTGAAAAACATCATGTTATTCATATACCAGAAATGATTGAAGCTACTGACTGAATGAAAGGAGCTGGCATCTCACTCTCTTTGAATCTTCTTTATCATGCTAAGAGGAGCAGGAAAAAGTAAAAAATTTCAGAATTGCACCTTGCAATGCGGAGAAATTACTGTTTGTGCATTTACAATATTCAATGATTTTTGCCATTGAAAAACGTCCAGAAATGATTGAAGCTACTGACTGAATGAAAGGAGCTGGCATCTCACTCTCTTTGAATCTTCTTTATCATGCTAAGAGGAGCAGGAAAAAGCAAAAAATTTCAGAATTGCACCTTGCAATGCGGAGAAATTACTGTTTGTGCATTTACAATATTCATTGATTTTTGCCATTGAAAAACATCATGTTATTCATATACCAGAAATGATTGAAGCTACTGACTGAATGAAAGGAGCTGGCATCTCACTCTCTTTGAATCTTCTTTATCATGCTAAGAGGAGCAGGAAAAAGTAAAAAATTTCAGAATTGCACCTTGCAATGCGGAGAAATTACTGTTTGTGCATTTACAATATTCAATGATTTTTGCCTTTGAAAAACGTCCAGAAATGATTGAAGCTACTGACTGAACGAAAGGAGCTGGCATCTCACTCTCTTTGAATCTTCTTTATCATGCTAAGAGGAGCAGGAAAAAGCAAAAAATTTCAGAATTGCACCTTGCAATGCGGAGAAATTACTGTTTGTGCATTTACAATATTCATTGATTTTTGCCATTGAAAAACATCATGTTATTCATATACCAGAAATGATTGATGCTACTGACTGAATGAAAGGAGCTGGCATCTCACTCTCTTTGAATCTTCTTTATCATGCTAAGAGGAGCAGGAAAAAGCAAAAAATTTCAGAATTGCACCTTGCAATGCGGAGAAATTACTGTTTGTGCATTTACAATATTCATTGATTTTTGCCATTGAAAAACATCATGTTATTCATATACCAGAAATGTTTGAAGCTACTGACTGAATGAAAGGAGCTGGCATCTCACTCTCTTTGAATCTTCTTTATCATGCTAAGAGGAGCAGGAAAAAGCAAAAAATTTCAGAATTGCACCTTGCAATGCGGAGAAATTACTGTTTGTGCATTTACAATATTCATTGATTTTTGCAATTGAAAAACGTCCAGAAATGATTGAAGCTACTGACTGAATGAAAGGAGCTGGCATCTCACTCTCTTTGAATCTTCTTTATCATGCTAAGAGGAGCAGGAAAAAGCAAAAAATTTCAGAATTGCACCTTGCAATGCGGAGAAATTACTGTTTGTGCATTTACAATATTCATTGATTTTTGCCATTGAAAAACATTATGTTATTCATATACCAGGAATGTTTGAAGCTACTGACTGAATGAAAGGAGCTGGCATCTCACTCTCTTTGAATCTTCTTTATCATGCTAAGAGGAGCAGGAAAAAGTAAAAAATTTCAGAATTGCACCTTGCAATGCGGAGAAATTACTGTTTGTGCATTTACAATATTCATTGATTTTTGCCATTGAAAAACGTCCAGAAATGAATGAAGATACTGACTGAATGAAAGGAGCTGGCATCTCACTCTCTTTGAATCTTGTTTATCATGCTAAGAGAAGCAGGAAAAAGCAAAAAATTTCAGAATTGCACCTTGCAATGCGAAGAAATTACTGTTTGTGCATTTACAATATTCATTGATGTTTGCCATTGAAAAACGTCCAGAAATGATTGAAGCTACTGACTGAATGAAAGGAGCTGGCATCTCACTTTCTTTGAATCTTCTTTATTATGCTAAGAGGAGCAGGAAAAAGCAAAAAATTTCAGAATTGCACCTTGCAATGCGGAGAAATTACTGTTTGTGCATTTACAATATTCATTGATTTTTGCCATTGAAAAACATCATGTTATTCATATACCAGAAATGATTGAAGCTACTGACTGAATGAAAGGAGCTGGCATCTCACTCTCTTTGAATCTTCTTTATCATGCTAAGAGGAGCAGGAAAAAGTAAAAAATTTCAGTATTGCACCTTGCAATGCGGAGAAATTACTGTTTGTGCATTTACAATATTCAATGATTTTTGCCATTGAAAAACGTCCAGAAATGATTGAAGCTACTGACTGAATGAAAGGAGCTGGCATCTCACTCTCTTTGAATCTTCTTTATCATGCTAAGAGGAGCAGGAAAAAGCAAAAAACTTCAGAATTGCACCTTGCAATGCGGAGAAATTACTGTTTGTGCATTTACAATATTCATTGATTTTTGCCATTGAAAAACATCATGTTATTCATATTCCAGAAATGATTGAAGCTACTGACTGAATGAAAGGAGCTGGCATCTCACTCTCTTTGAATCTTCTTTATCATGCTAAGAGGAGCAGGAAAAAGTAAAAAATTTCAGAATTGCACCTTGCAATGCGGGAAATTACTCTTTGTGCATTTACAATATTCAATGATTTTTGCCTTTGAAAAACGTCCAGAAATGATTGAAGCTACTGACTGAACGAAAGGAGCTGGCATCTCACTCTCTTTGAATCTTCTTTATCATGCTAAGAGGAGCAGGAAAAAGCAAAAAATTTCAGAATTGCACCTTGCAATGCGGAGAAATTACTGTTTGTGCATTTACAATATTCATTGATTTTTGCCATTGAAAAACATCATGTTATTCATATACCAGAAATGTTTGAAGCTACTGACTGAATGAAAGGAGCTGGCATCTCACTCTCTTTGAATCTTCTTTATCATGCTAAGAGGAGCAGGAAAAAGCAAAAAATTTCAGAATTGCACCTTGCAATGCGGAGAAATTACTGTTTGTGCATTTACAATATTCATTGATTTTTGCCATTGAAAAACGTCCAGAAATGATTGAAGCTACTGACTGAATGAAAGGAGCTGGCATCTCACTCTGAATTTTCTTTATCATGCTAAGAGGAGCAGGAAAAAGCAAAAAATTTCAGAATTGCACCTTGCAATGCGGAGAAATTACTGTTTGTGCATTTACAATATTCATTGATTTTTGCCATTGAAAAACGTCCAGAAATGATTGAAGCTACTGACTGAATGAAAGGAGCTGGCATCTCACTCTCTTTGAATCTTCTTTATCATGCTAAGAGGAGCAGGAAAAAGCAAAAAATTTCAGAATTGCACCTTGCAATGCGGAGAAATTACTGTTTGTGCATTTACAATATTCATTGATTTTTGACATTGAAAAACATCATGTTATTCATATACCAGAAATGATTGAAGCTACTGACTGAATGAAAGGAGCTGGCATCTCACTCTCTTTGAATCTTCTTTATCATGCTAAGAGAAGCAGGAAAAAGTAAAAAATTTCAGAATTGCACCTTGCAATGCGGAGAAATTACTGTTTGTGCATTTACAATATTCAATGATTTTTGCCATTGAAAAACGTCCAGAAATGATTGAAGCTACTGACTGAATGAAAGGAGCTGGCATCTCACTCTCTTTGAATCTTCTTTATCATGCTAAGAGGAGCAGGAAAAAGCAAAAAACTTCAGAATTGCACCTTGCAATGCGGAGAAATTACTGTTTGTGCATTTACAATATTCATTGATTTTTGCCATTGAAAAACATCATGTTATTCATATACCAGAAATGATTGAAGCTACTGACTGAATAAAAGGAGCTGGCATCTCACTCTCTTTGAATCTTCTTTATCATGCTAAGAGGAGCAGGAAAAAGTAAAAAATTTCAGAATTGCACCTTGCAATGCGGAGAAATTACTGTTTGTGCATTTACAATATTCAATGATTTTTGCCTTTGAAAAACGTCCAGAAATGATTGAAGCTACTGACTGAACGAAAGGAGCTGGCATCTCACTCTCTTTGAATCTTCTTTATCATGCTAAGAGGAGCAGGAAAAAGCAAAAAATTTCAGAATTGCACCTTGCAATGCGGAGAAATTACTGTTTGTGCATTTACAATATTCATTGATTTTTGCCATTGAAAAACATTATGTTATTCATATACCAGAAATGTTTGAAGCTACTGACTGAGTGAAAGGAGCTGGCATCTCACTCTCTTTGAATCTTCTTTATCATGCTAAGAGGAGCAGGAAAAAGCAAAAAATTTCAGAATTGCACCTTGCAATGCGGAGAAATTACTGTTTGTGCATTTACAATATTCATTGATTTTTGCCATTGAAAAACATCATGTTATTCATAAACCAGAAATGTTTGAAGCTACTGACTGAATGAAAGGAGCTGGCATCTCACTCTCTTTGAATCTTCTTTATCATGCTTGGATTAGCAGGAAAAAGCAAAAAATTTCAGAATTGCACCTTGCAATGTGGAGATATTACTGTTTGTGCATTTACAATATTCATTGATTTTTGCCATTGAAAAACATGTTTTTCATATACCAGAAATGTTTGAAGCTACTGACTGAATGAAAGGAGCTGGCATCTCACTCTCTTTGAATCTTCTTTATCATGCTAGGATTAACAGGAAAAAGCAAAAAATTTCAGAATTGCACCTTGCAATGTGGAGATATTACTGTTTGTGCATTTACAATATTCATTGATTTTTGCCATTGAAAAACGTCCAGAAATGATTGAAGCTACTGACTGAATGAAAGCAGCTGGCATCTCACTCTGAATTTTCTTTATCATGCTAAGAGGAGCAGGAAAAAGCAAAAAATTTCAGAATTGCACCTTGCAATGCGGAGAAATTACTGTTTGTGCATTTACAATATTCATTGATTTTTGCCATTGAAAAACGTCCAGAAATGATTGAAGCTACTGACTGAATGAAAGGAGCTGGCATCTCACTCTCTTTGAATCGTCTTTATCATGCTAAGAGGAGCAGGAAAAAGCAAAAAATTTCAGAATTGCACCTTGCAATGCGGAGAAATTACTGTTTGTGCATTTACAATATTCATTGATTTTTGCCATTGAAAAACATCATGTTATTCATATACCAGAAATGTTTGAAGCTACTGACTGAATGAAAGGAGCTGGCATCTCACTCTCTTTGAATCTTCTTTATCATGCTAAGAGGAGCAGGAAAAAGCAAAAAATTTCAGAATTGCACCTTGCAATGCGGAGAAATTACTGTTTGTGCATTTACAATATTCATTGATTTTTGCCATTGAAAAACGTCCAGAAATGTTTGAAGCTACTGACTGAATGAAAGGAGCTGGCATCTCACTCTCTTTGAATCTTCTTTATCATGCTAGGATTAGCAGGAAAAAGCAAAAAATTTCAGAATTGCACCTTGCAATGTGGAGATATTACTGTTTGTGCATTTACAATATTCATTGATTTTTGCCATTGAAAAACATGTTTTTCATATACCAGAAATGTTTGAAGCTACTGACTGAATGAAAGGAGCTGGCATCTCACTGTCTTTGAATCTTCTTTATCATGCTAGGATTAACAGGAAAAAGCAAAAAATTTCAGAATTGCACCTTGCAATGTGGAGATATTACTGTTTGTGCATTTACAATATTCATTGATTTTGCCATTGAAAAACGTCCAGAAATGTTTGAAGCTACTGACTGAATGAAAGGAGCTGGCATCTCACTCTCTTTAAATCTTCTTTATCATGCTAGTATTAGCAGGAAAAAGCAAAAAAATTTCAGAATTGCACCTTGCAATGTGGAGATATTACTGTTTGTGCATTTACAATATTCATTGATTTTTGCCATTGAAAAACATGTTTTTCATATACCAGAAATGTTTGAAGCTACTGACTGAATGAAAGGAGCTGGCATCTCACTCTCTTTGAATCTTCTTTATCATGCTAGGATAAGCAGGAAAAAGCAAAAAATTTCAGAATTGCACCTTGCAATGTGGAGATATTACTGTTTGTGCATTTACAATATTCATTGATTTTTGCCATTGAAAAACATGTTTTTCATATACCAGAAATGTTTGAAGCTACTGACTTCAATGAAAGGAGCTGGCATCTCACTCTCTTTGAATCTTCTTTATCATGCTAGGATTAACAGGAAAAAGCAAAAAATTTCAGAATTGCACCTTGCAATGTGGAGATATTACTGTTTGTGCATTTACAATATTCATTGATTTTTGCCATTGAAAAACGTCCAGAAATGATTGAAGCTACTGACTGAATGAAAGGAGCTGGCATCTCACTCTCTTTTAATCTTGTTTATCATGCTAAGAGGAGCAGGAAAAAGCAAAAAATTTCAGAATTGCACCTTGCAATGCGGAGAAATTACTGTTTGTGCATTTACAATATTCATTGATTTTTGCCATTGAAAAACGTCCAGAAATGATTGAAGCTACTGACTGAATGAAAGGAGCTGGCATCTCACTCTCTTTGAATCTTCTTTATCATGCTAAGAGGAGCAGGAAAAAGCAAAAAATTTCAGAATTGCACCTTGCAATGCGGAGAAATTACTGTTTGTGCATTTACAATATTCATTGATTTTTACCATTGAAAAACATCATGTTATTCATATACCAGAAATGATTGAAGCTACTGACTGAATGAAAGGAGCTGGCATCTCACTCTCTTTGAATCTTCTTTATCATGCTAAGAGGAGCAGGAAAAAGTAAAAAATTTCAGAATTGCACCTTGCAATGCGGAGAAATTACTGTTTGTGCATTTACAATATTCAATGATTTTTGCCATTGAAAAACGTCCAGAAATGATTGAAGCTACTGACTGAATGAAAGGAGCTGGCATCTCACTCTCTTTGAATCTTCTTTATCATGCTAAGAGGAGCAGGAAAAAGCAAAAAATTTCAGAATTGCACCTTGCAATGCGGAGAAATTACTGTTTGTGCATTTACAATATTCATTGATTTTTGCCATTGAAAAACATCATGTTATTCATATACCAGAAATGATTGAAGCTACTGACTGAATGAAAGGAGCTGGCATCTCACTCTCTTTGAATCTTCTTTATCATGCTAAGAGGAGCAGGAAAAAGTAAAAAATTTCAGAATTGCACCTTGCAATGCGGAGAAATTGCTGTTTGTGCATTTACAATATTCAATGATTTTTGCCTTTGAAAAACGTCCAGAAATGATTGAAGCTACTGACTGAACGAAAGGAGCTGGCATCTCACTCTCTTTGAATCTTCTTTATCATGCTAAGAGGAGCAGGAAAAAGCAAAAAATTTCAGAATTGCACCTTGCAATGCGGAGAAATTACTGTTTGTGCATTTACAATATTCATTGATTTTTGCCATTGAAAAACATCATGTTATTCATATACCAGAAATGATTGATGCTACTGACTGAATGAAAGGAGCTGGCATCTCACTCTCTTTGAATCTTCTTTATCATGCTAAGAGGAGCAGGAAAAAGCAAAAAATTTCAGAATTGCACCTTGCAATGCGGAGAAATTACTGTTTGTGCATTTACAATATTCATTGATTTTTGCCATTGAAAAACATCATGTTATTCATATACCAGAAATGTTTGAAGCTACTGACTGAATGAAAGGAGCTGGCATCTCACTCTCTTTGAATCTTCTTTATCATGCTAAGAGGAGCAGGAAAAAGCAAAAAATTTCAGAATTGCACCTTGCAATGCGGAGAAATTACTGTTTGTGCATTTACAATATTCATTGATTTTTGCAATTGAAAAACGTCCAGAAATGATTGAAGCTACTGACTGAATGAAAGGAGCTGGCATCTCACTCTCTTTGAATCTTCTTTATCATGCTAAGAGGAGCAGGAAAAAGCAAAAAATTTCAGAATTGCACCTTGCAATGCGGAGAAATTACTGTTTGTGCATTTACAATATTCATTGATTTTTGCCATTGAAAAACATTATGTTATTCATATACCAGGAATGTTTGAAGCTACTGACTGAATGAAAGGAGCTGGCATCTCACTCTCTTTGAATCTTCTTTATCATGCTAAGAGGAGCAGGAAAAAGCAAAAAATTTCAGAATTGCACCTTGCAATGCGGAGAAATTACTGTTTGTGCATTTACAATATTCATTGATTTTTGCCATTGAAAAACGTCCAGAAATGATTGAAGCTACTGACTGAATGAAAGGAGCTGGCATCTCACTCTCTTTGAATCTTGTTTATCATGCTAAGAGAAGCAGGAAAAAGCAAAAAATTTCAGAATTGCACCTTGCAATGCGAAGAAATTACTGTTTGTGCATTTACAATATTCATTGATGTTTGCCATTGAAAAACGTCCAGAAATGATTGAAGCTACTGACTGAATGAAAGGAGCTGGCATCTCACTTTCTTTGAATCTTCTTTATTATGCTAAGAGGAGCAGGAAAAAGCAAAAAATTTCAGAATTGCACCTTGCAATGCGGAGAAATTACTGTTTGTGCATTTACAATATTCATTGATTTTTGCCATTGAAAAACATCATGTTATTCATATACCAGAAATGATTGAAGCTACTGACTGAATGAAAGGAGCTGGCATCTCACTCTCTTTGAATCTTCTTTATCATGCTAAGAGGAGCAGGAAAAAGTAAAAAATTTCAGTATTGCACCTTGCAATGCGGAGAAATTACTGTTTGTGCATTTACAATATTCAATGATTTTTGCCATTGAAAAACGTCCAGAAATGATTGAAGCTACTGACTGAATGAAAGGAGCTGGCATCTCACTCTCTTTGAATCTTCTTTATCATGCTAAGAGGAGCAGGAAAAAGCAAAAAACTTCAGAATTGCACCTTGCAATGCGGAGAAATTACTGTTTGTGCATTTACAATATTCATTGATTTTTGCCATTGAAAAACATCATGTTATTCATATACCAGAAATGATTGAAGCTACTGACTGAATGAAAGGAGCTGGCATCTCACTCTCTTTGAATCTTCTTTATCATGCTAAGAGGAGCAGGAAAAAGTAAAAAATTTCAGAATTGCACCTTGCAATGCGGAGAAATTACTCTTTGTGCATTTACAATATTCAATGATTTTTGCCTTTGAAAAACGTCCAGAAATGATTGAAGCTACTGACTGAACGAAAGGAGCTGGCATCTCACTCTCTTTGAATCTTCTTTATCATGCTAAGAGGAGCAGGAAAAAGCAAAAAATTTCAGAATTGCACCTTGCAATGCGGAGAAATTACTGTTTGTGCATTTACAATATTCATTGATTTTTGCCATTGAAAAACATCATGTTATTCATATACCAGAAATGTTTGAAGCTACTGACTGAATGAAAGGAGCTGGCATCTCACTCTCTTTGAATCTTCTTTATCATGCTAAGAGGAGCAGGAAAAAGCAAAAAATTTCAGAATTGCACCTTGCAATGCGGAGAAATTACTGTTTGTGCATTTACAATATTCATTGATTTTTGCCATTGAAAAACGTCCAGAAATGATTGAAGCTACTGACTGAATGAAAGGAGCTGGCATCTCACTCTGAATTTTCTTTATCATGCTAAGAGGAGCAGGAAAAAGCAAAAAATTTCAGAATTGCACCTTGCAATGCGGAGAAATTACTGTTTGTGCATTTACAATATTCATTGATTTTTGCCATTGAAAAACGTCCAGAAATGATTGAAGCTACTGACTGAATGAAAGGAGCTGGCATCTCACTCTCTTTGAATCTTCTTTATCATGCTAAGAGGAGCAGGAAAAAGCAAAAAATTTCAGAATTGCACCTTGCAATGCGGAGAAATTACTGTTTGTGCATTTACAATATTCATTGATTTTTGACATTGAAAAACATCATGTTATTCATATACCAGAAATGATTGAAGCTACTGACTGAATGAAAGGAGCTGGCATCTCACTCTCTTTGAATCTTCTTTATCATGCTAAGAGAAGCAGGAAAAAGTAAAAAATTTCAGAATTGCACCTTGCAATGCGGAGAAATTACTGTTTGTGCATTTACAATATTCAATGATTTTTGCCATTGAAAAACGTCCAGAAATGATTGAAGCTACTGACTGAATGAAAGGAGCTGGCATCTCACTCTCTTTGAATCTTCTTTATCATGCTAAGAGGAGCAGGAAAAAGCAAAAAATTTCAGAATTGCACCTTGCAATGCGGAGAAATTACTGTTTGTGCATTTACAATATTCATTGATTTTTGCCATTGAAAAACATCATGTTATTCATATACCAGAAATGATTGAAGCTACTGACTGAATGAAAGGAGCTGGCATCTCACTCTCTTTGAATCTTCTTTATCATGCTAAGAGGAGCAGGAAAAAGCAAAAAATTTCAGAATTGCACCTTGCAATGCGGAGAAATTACTGTTTGTGCATTTACAATATTCATTGATTTTTGCCATTGAAAAACGTCCAGAAATGATTGAAGCTACTGACTGAATGAAAGGAGCTGGCATCTCACTCTCTTTGAATCTTCTTTATCATGCTAAGAGGAGCAGGAAAAAGCAAAAAATTTCAGAATTGCACCTTGCAATGCGGAGAAATTACTCTTTGTGCATTTACAATATTCATTGATTTTTGCCATTGAAAAACGTCCAGAAATGATTGAAGCTACTGACTGAATGAAAGGAGCTGGCATCTCACTCTCTTTGAATCTTCTTTATCATGCTAGGATTAGCAGGAAAAAGCAAAAAATTTCAGAATTGCACCTGGCAATGTGGAGATATTACTGTTTGTGCATTTACAATATTCATTGAATTTTGCCATTGAAAAACGTCCAGAAATGTTTGAAGCTACTGACTGAATGAAAGGAGCTGGCATCTCACTCTATTTGAATCTTCTTTATCATGCTAGGATTAGCAGGAAAAAGCAAAAAATTTCAGAATTGCACCTTGCAATGTGGAGATATTACTGTTTGTGCTTTTACAATATTCATTGATTTTTGCCATTGAAAAACGTCCAGAAATGTTTATACCAGAAATGTTTGAAGCTACTGACTGAATGAAAGGAGCTGGCATCTCACTCTCTTTGAATCTTCTTTATCATGCTAAGAGGAGCAGGAAAAAGCAAAAAATTTCAGAATTGCACCTTGCAATGCGGAGAAATTACTGTTTGTGCATTTACAATATTCATTGATTTTTGCCATTGAAAAACGTCCAGAAATGACTGAAGCTACTGACTGAATGAAAGGAGCTGGCATCTCACTCTCTTTGAATCTTCTTTATCATGCTAAGAGGAGCAGGAAAAAGCAAAAAATTTCAGAATTGCACCTTGCAATGCGGAGAAATTACAGTTTGTGCATTTACAATATTCATTGATTTTTGCCATTGAAAAACGTCCGGAAATGATTGAAGCTACTGACTGAATGAAAGGAGCTGGCATCTCACTCTCTTTGAATCTTCTTTATCATGCTAAGAGGAGCAGGAAAAAGCAAAAAATTTCAGAATTGCACCTTGCAATGCGGAGAAATTACTGTTTGTGCATTTACAATATTCATTGATTTTTGCCATTGAAAAACATCATGTTATTCATATACCAGAAATGATTGAAGCTACTGACTGAATGAAAGGAGCTGGCATCTCACTCTCTTTGAATCTTCTTTATCATGCTAAGAGGAGCAGGAAAAAGCAAAAAATTTCAGAATTGCACCTTGCAATGTGGAGATATTACTGTTTGTGCATTTACAATATTCATTGATTTTTGCCATTGAAAAACGTCCAGAAATGTTTGAAGCTACTGACTGAATGAAAGGAGCTGGCATCTCACTCTATTTGAATCTTCTTTATCATGCTAGGATTAGCAGGAAAAAGCAAAAAATTTCAGAATTGCACCTTGCAATGTGGAGATATTACTGTTTGTGCATTTACAATATTCATTGATTTTTGCCATTGAAAAACGTCCAGAAATGTTTATACCAGAAATGTTTGAAGCTACTGACTGAATGAAAGGAGCTGGCATCTCACTCTCTTTGAATCTTCTTTATCATGCTAAGAGGAGCAGGAAAAAGCAAAAAATTTCAGAATTGCACCTTGCAATGCGGAGAAATTACTTTTTGTGCATTTACAATATTCATTGATTTTTGCCATTGAAAAACGTCCAGAAATGACTGAAGCTACTGACTGAATGAAAGGAGCTGGCATCTCACTCTCTTTGAATCTTCTTTACCATGCTAAGAGGAGCAGGAAAAAGCAAAAAAATTCAGAATTGCACCTTGCAATGCGGAGAAATTACTGTTTGTGCATTTACAATATTCATTGATTTTTGCCATTGAAAAACGTCCAGAAATGATTGAAGCTACTGACTGAATGAAAGGAGCTGGCATCTCACTCTCTTTGAATCTTCTTTATCATGCTAGGAGTAGCAGGAAAAAGCAAAAAATTTCAGAATTGCACCTTGCAATGTGGAGATATTACTGTTTGTGCATTTACAATATTCATTGATTTTTGCCATTGAAAAACGTCCAGAAATGTTTGAAGCTACTGACTGAATGAAAGGAGCTGGCATCTCACTCTCTTTGAATCTTCTTTATCATGCTAGGATTAGCAGGAAAAAGCAAAAAATTTCAGAATTGCACCTTGCAATGTGGAGATATTACTGTTTGTGCATTTACAATATTCATTGATTTTTGCCATTGAAAAACATCATGTTATTCATATACCAGAAATGTTTGAAGCTACTGACTGAATGAAAGGAGCTGACATCTCACTCTCTTTGAATCTTCTTTATCATGCTAGGATTAGCAGGAAAAAGCAAAAAATTTCAGAATTGCACCTTGCAATGTGGAGATATTACTGTTTGTGCATTTACAATATTCATTGATTTTTGCCATTGAAAAACGTCCAGAAATGTTTGAAGCTACTGACTGAATGAAAGGAGCTGGCATCTCACTCTCTTTGAATCTTCTTTATCATGCTAGGATTAGCAGGAAAAAGCAAAAAATTTCAGAATTGCACCTTGCAATGTGGAGATATTACTGTTTGTGCATTTACAATATTCATTGATTTTTGCCATTGAAAAACATCATGTTATTCATATACCAGAAATGTTTGAAGCTACTGACTGAATGAAAGGAGCTGACATCTCACTCTCTTTGAATCTTCTTTATCATGCTAGGATTAGCAGGAAAAAGCAAAAAATTTCAGAATTGCACCTTGCAATGTGGAGATATTACTGTTTGTGCATTTACAATATTCATTGATTTTTGCCAATGAAAAACGTCCAGAAATGTTTGAAGCTACTGACTGAATGAAAGGAGCTGGCATCTCACTCTATTTGAATCTTCTTTATCATGCTAGGATTAGCAGGAAAAAGCAAAAAATTTCAGCATTGCACCTTGCAATGTGGAGATATTACTGTTTGTGCATTTACAATATTCATTGATTTTTGCCATTGAAAAACGTCCAGAAATGTTTATACCAGAAATGTTTGAAGCTACTGACTGAAAGAAAGGAGCTGGCATCTCACTCTCTTTGAATCTTCTTTATCATGCTAAGAGGAGCAGGAAAAAGCAAAAAATTTCAGAATTGCACCTTGCAATGCAGAGAAATTACTGTTTGTGCATTTACAATATTCATTGATTTTTGCCATTGAAAAACGTCCAGAAATGACTGAAGCTACTGACTGAATGAAAGGAGCTGGCATCTCACTCTCTTTGAATCTTCTTTATCATGCTAAGAGGAGCAGGAAAAACCAAAAAATTTCAGAATTGCATCTTGCAATGCGGAGAAATTACTGTTTGTGCATTTACAATATTCATTGATTTTTGCCATTGAAAAACGTCCAGAAATGATTGAAGCTACTGACTGAATGAAAGGAGCTGGCATCTCACTCTCTTTGAATCTTCTTTATCATGCTAAGAGGAGCAGGAAAAAGCAAAAAATTTCAGAATTGCACCTTGCAATGCGGAGAAATTACTGTTTGTGCATTTACAATATTCATTGATTTTTGCCATTGAAAAACATCATGTTATTCATATACCAGAAATGATTGAAGCTACTGACTGAATGAAAGGAGCTGGCATCTCACTCTCTTTGAATCTTCTTTATCATGCTAAGAGGAGCAGGAAAAAGCAAAAAATTTCAGAATTGCACCTTGCAATGCGGAGAAATTACTGTTTGTGCATTTACAATATTCATTGATTTTTGCCATTGAAAAACGTCCAGAAATGATTGAAGCTACTGACTGAATGAAAGGAGCTGGCATCTCACTCTCTTTGAATCTTCTTTATCATGCTAAGAGGAGCAGGAAAAAGCAAAAAATTTCAGAATTGCACCTTGCAATGCGGAGAAATTACTGTTTGTGCATTTACAATATTCATTGATTTTTGCCATTGAAAAACGTCCAGAAATGATTGAAGCTACTGACTGAATGAAAGGAGCTGGCATCTCACTCTCTTTGAATCTTCTTTATCATGCTAGGATTAGCAGGAAAAAGCAAAAAATTTCAGAATTGCACCTGGCAATGTGGAGATATTACTGTTTGTGCATTTACAATATTCATTGAATTTTGCCATTGAAAAACGTCCAGAAATGTTTGAAGCTACTGACTGAATGAAAGGAGCTGGCATCTCACTCTATTTGAATCTTCTTTATCATGCTAGGATTAGCAGGAAAAAGCAAAAAATTTCAGAATTGCACCTTGCAATGTGGAGATATTACTGTTTGTGCTTTTACAATATTCATTGATTTTTGCCATTGAAAAACGTCCAGAAATGTTTATACCAGAAATGTTTGAAGCTACTGACTGAATGAAAGGAGCTGTCATCTCACTCTCTTTGAATCTTCTTTATCATGCTAAGAGGAGCAGGAAAAAGCAAAAAATTTCAGAATTGCACCTTGCAATGCGGAGAAATTACTGTTTGTGCATTTACAATATTCATTGATTTTTGCCATTGAAAAACGTCCAGAAATGACTGAAGCTACTGACTGAATGAAAGGAGCTGGCATCTCACTCTCTTTGAATCTTCTTTATCATGCTAAGAGGAGCAGGAAAAAGCAAAAAATTTCAGAATTGCACCTTGCAATGCGGAGAAATTACAGTTTGTGCATTTACAATATTCATTGATTTTTGCCATTGAAAAACGTCCGGAAATGATTGAAGCTACTGACTGAATGAAAGGAGCTGGCATCTCACTCTCTTTGAATCTTCTTTATCATGCTAAGAGGAGCAGGAAAAAGCAAAAAATTTCAGAATTGCACCTTGCAATGCGGAGAAATTACTGTTTGTGCATTTACAATATTCATTGATTTTTGCCATTGAAAAACATCATGTTATTCATATACCAGAAATGATTGAAGCTACTGACTGAATGAAAGGAGCTGGCATCTCACTCTCTTTGAATCTTCTTTATCATGCTAAGAGGAGCAGGAAAAAGCAAAAAATTTCAGAATTGCACCTTGCAATGTGGAGATATTACTGTTTGTGCATTTACAATATTCATTGAATTTTGCCATTGAAAAACGTCCAGAAATGTTTGAAGCTACTGACTGAATGAAAGGAGCTGGCATCTCACTCTATTTGAATCTTCTTTATCATGCTAGGATTAGCAGGAAAAAGCAAAAAATTTCAGAATTGCACCTTGCAATGTGGAGATATTACTGTTTGTGCATTTACAATATTCATTGATTTTTGCCATTGAAAAACGTCCAGAAATGTTTATACCAGAAATGTTTGAAGCTACTGACTGAATGAAAGGAGCTGGCATCTCACTCTCTTTGAATCTTCTTTATCATGCTAAGAGGAGCAGGAAAAAGCAAAAAATTTCAGAATTGCACCTTGCAATGCGGAGAAATTACTTTTTGTGCATTTACAATATTCATTGATTTTTGCCATTGAAAAACGTCCAGAAATGACTGAAGCTACTGACTGAATGAAAGGAGCTGGCATCTCACTCTCTTTGAATCTTCTTTACCATGCTAAGAGGAGCAGGAAAAAGCAAAAAAATTCAGAATTGCACCTTGCAATGCGGAGAAATTACTGTTTGTGCATTTACAATATTCATTGATTTTTGCCATTGAAAAACGTCCAGAAATGATTGAAGCTACTGACTGAATGAAAGGAGCTGGCATCTCACTCTCTTTGAATCTTCTTTATCATGCTAGGAGTAGCAGGAAAAAGCAAAAAATTTCAGAATTGCACCTTGCAATGTGGAGATATTACTGTTTGTGCATTTACAATATTCATTGATTTTTGCCATTGAAAAACGTCCAGAAATGTTTGAAGCTACTGACTGAATGAAAGGAGCTGGCATCTCACTCTCTTTGAATCTTCTTTATCATGCTAGGATTAGCAGGAAAAAGCAAAAAATTTCAGAATTGCACCTTGCAATGTGGAGATATTACTGTTTGTGCATTTACAATATTCATTGATTTTTGCCATTGAAAAACATCATGTTATTCATATACCAGAAATGTTTGAAGCTACTGACTGAATGAAAGGAGCTGACATCTCACTCTCTTTGAATCTTCTTTATCATGCTAGGATTAGCAGGAAAAAGCAAAAAATTTCAGAATTGCACCTTGCAATGTGGAGATATTACTGTTTGTGCATTTACAATATTCATTGATTTTTGCCAATGAAAAACGTCCAGAAATGTTTGAAGCTACTGACTGAATGAAAGGAGCTGGCATCTCACTCTATTTGAATCTTCTTTATCATGCTAGGATTAGCAGGAAAAAGCAAAAAATTTCAGCATTGCACCTTGCAATGTGGAGATATTACTGTTTGTGCATTTACAATATTCATTGATTTTTGCCATTGAAAAACGTCCAGAAATGTTTATACCAGAAATGTTTGAAGCTACTGACTGAAAGAAAGGAGCTGGCATCTCACTCTATTTGAATCTTCTTTATCATGCTAAGAGGAGCAGGAAAAAGCAAAAAATTTCAGAATTGCACCTTGCAATGCAGAGAAATTACTGTTTGTGCATTTACAATATTCATTGATTTTTGCCATTGAAAAACGTCCAGAAATGACTGAAGCTACTGACTGAATGAAAGGAGCTGGCATCTCACTCTCTTTGAATCTTCTTTATCATGCTAAGAGGAGCAGGAAAAACCAAAAAATTTCAGAATTGCATCTTGCAATGCGGAGAAATTACTGTTTGTGCATTTACAATATTCATTGATTTTTGCCATTGAAAAACGTCCAGAAATGATTGAAGCTACTGACTGAATGAAAGGAGCTGGCATCTCACTCTCTTTGAATCTTCTTTATCATGCTAAGAGGAGCAGGAAAAAGCAAAAAATTTCAGAATTGCACCTTGCAATGCGGAGAAATTACTGTTTGTGCATTTACAATATTCATTGATTTTTGCCATTGAAAAACATCATGTTATTCATATACCAGAAATGATTGAAGCTACTGACTGAATGAAAGGAGCTGGCATCTCACTCTCTTTGAATCTTCTTTATCATGCTAAGAGGAGCAGGAAAAAGCAAAAAATTTCAGAATTGCACCTTGCAATGCGGAGAAATTACTGTTTGTGCATTTACAATATTCATTGATTTTTGCCATTGAAAAACGTCCAGAAATGATTGAAGCTACTGACTGAATGAAAGGAGCTGGCATCTCACTCTCTTTGAATCTTCTTTATCATGCTAAGAGGAGCAGGAAAAAGCAAAAAATTTCAGAATTGCACCTTGCAATGCGGAGAAATTACTGTTTGTGCATTTACAATATTCATTGATTTTTGCCATTGAAAAACGTCCAGAAATGATTGAAGCTACTGACTGAATGAAAGGAGCTGGCATCTCACTCTCTTTGAATCTTTTTTATCATGCTAGGATTAGCAGGAAAAAGCAAAAAATTTCAGAATTGCACCTGGCAATGTGGAGATATTACTGTTTGTGCATTTACAATATTCATTGAATTTTGCCATTGAAAAACGTCCAGAAATGTTTGAAGCTACTGACTGAATGAAAGGAGCTGGCATCTCACTCTATTTGAATCTTCTTTATCATGCTAGGATTAGCAGGAAAAAGCAAAAAATTTCAGAATTGCACCTTGCAATGTGGAGATATTACTGTTTGTGCTTTTACAATATTCATTGATTTTTGCCATTGAAAAACGTCCAGAAATGTTTATACCAGAAATGTTTGAAGCTACTGACTGAATGAAAGGAGCTGGCATCTCACTCTCTTTGAATCTTCTTTATCATGCTAAGAGGAGCAGGAAAAAGCAAAAAATTTCAGAATTGCACCTTGCAATGCGGAGAAATTACTGTTTGTGCATTTACAATATTCATTGATTTTTGCCATTGAAAAACGTCCAGAAATGACTGAAGCTACTGACTGAATGAAAGGAGCTGGCATCTCACTCTCTTTGAATCTTCTTTATCATGCTAAGAGGAGCAGGAAAAAGCAAAAAATTTCAGAATTGCACCTTGCAATGCGGAGAAATTACAGTTTGTGCATTTACAATATTCATTGATTTTTGCCATTGAAAAACGTCCGGAAATGATTGAAGCTACTGACTGAATGAAAGGAGCTGGCATCTCACTCTCTTTGAATCTTCTTTATCATGCTAAGAGGAGCAGGAAAAAGCAAAAAATTTCAGAATTGCACCTTGCAATGCGGAGAAATTACTGTTTGTGCATTTACAATATTCATTGATTTTTGCCATTGAAAAACATCATGTTATTCATATACCAGAAATGATTGAAGCTACTGACTGAATGAAAGGAGCTGGCATCTCACTCTCTTTGAATCTTCTTTATCATGCTAAGAGGAGCAGGAAAAAGCAAAAAATTTCAGAATTGCACCTTGCAATGCGGAGAAATTACTGTTTGTGCATTTACAATATTCATTGATTTTTGCCATTGAAAAACGTCCAGAAATGATTGAAGCTGCTGACTGAATGAAAGGAGCTGGCATCTCACTCTCTTTGAATCTTCTTTATCATGCTAAGAGGAGCAGGAAAAAGCAAAAAATTTCAGAATTGCATCTTGCAATGCGGAGAAAATACTGTTTGTGCATTTACAATATTCATTGATTTTTGCCATTGAAAAACGTCCAGAAATGATTGAAGCTACTGACTGAATGAAAGGAGCTGGCATCTCACTCTCTTTGAATCTTCTTTATCATGCTAAGAGGAGCAGGAAAAAGCAAAAAATTTCAGAATTGCACCTTGCAATGCGGAGAAATTACTGTTTGTGCATTTACAATATTCATTGATTTTTGCCATTGAAAAACGTCCAGAAATGATTGAAGCTACTGACTGAATGAAAGGAGCTGGAATCTCACTCTCTTTGAATCTTCTTTATCATGCTAAGAGGAGCAGGAAAAAGCAAAAAATTTCAGAATTGCAACTTGCAATGCGGAGAAATTACTGTTTGTGCATTTACAATATTCATTGATTTTTGCCATTGAAAAACATCATGTTATTCATATACCAGAAATGATTGAAGCTACTGACTGAATGAAAGGAGCTGGCATCTCACTCTCTTTGAATCTTCTTTATCATGCTAAGAGGAGCAGGAAAAAGCAAAAAATTTCAGAATTGCACCTTGCAATGCGGAGAAATTACTGTTTGTGCATTTACAATATTCATTGATTTTTGCCATTGAAAAACGTCCAGAAATGATTGAAGCTACTGACTGAATGAAAGGAGCTGGCATCTCACTCTCTTTGAATCTTCTTTATCATGCTAAGAGGAGCAGGAAAAAGCAAAAAATTTCAGAATTGCACCTTGCAATGCGGAGAAATTACTGTTTGTGCATTTACAATATTCATTGATTTTTGCCATTGAAAAACATCATGTTATTCATATACCAGAAATGATTGAAGCTACTGACTGAATGAAAGGAGCTGGCATCTCACTCTCTTTGAATCTTCTTTACCATGCTAAGAGGAGCAGGAAAAAGCAAAAAATTTCAGAATTGCACCTTGCAATGCGGAGAAATTACTGTTTGTGCATTTACAATATTCATTGATTTTTGCCATTGAAAAACGTCCAGAAATGACTGAAGCTACTGACTGAATGAAAGGAGCTGGCATCTCACTCTCTTTGAATCTTCTTTATCATGCTAAGAGGAGCAGGAAAAAGCAAAAAATTTCAGAATTGCACCTTGCAATGCGGAGAAATTACAGTTTGTGCATTTACAATATTCATTGATTTTTGCCATTGAAAAACGTCCAGAAATGATTGAAGCTACTGACTGAATGAAAGGAGCTGGCATCTCACTCTCTTTGAATCTTCTTTATCATGCTAAGAGGAGCAGGAAAAAGCAAAAAATTTCAGAATTGCACCTTGCAATGCGGAGAAATTACTGTTTGTGCATTTACAATATTCATTGATTTTTGCCATTGAAAAACATCATGTTATTCATATACCAGAAATGATTGAAGCTACTGACTGAATGAAAGGAGCTGGCATCTCACTCTCTTTGAATCTTCTTTATCATGCTAAGAGGAGCAGGAAAAAGCAAAAAATTTCAGAATTGCACCTTGCAATGCGGAGAAATTACTGTTTGTGCATTTACAATATTCATTGATTTTTGCCATTGAAAAACGTCCAGAAATGATTGAAGCTACTGACTGAATGAAAGGAGCTGGCATCTCACTCTCTTTGAATCTTCTTTATCATGCTAAGAGGAGCAGGAAAAAGCAAAAAATTTCAGAATTGCATCTTGCAATGCGGAGAAATTACTGTTTGTGCATTTACAATATTCATTGATTTTTGCCATTGAAAAACGTCCAGAAATGATTGAAGCTACTGACTGAATGAAAGGAGCTGGCATCTCACTCTCTTTGAATCTTCTTTATCATGCTAAGAGGAGCAGGAAAAAGCAAAAAATTTCAGAATTGCACCTTGCAATGCGGAGAAATTACTGTTTGTGCATTTACAATATTCATTGACTTTTGCCATTGAAAAACGTCCAGAAATGATTGAAGCTACTGACTGAATGAAAGGAGCTGGAATCTCACTCTCTTTGAATCTTCTTTATCATGCTAAGAGGAGCAGGAAAAAGCAAAAAATTTCAGAATTGCAACTTGCAATGCGGAGAAATTACTGTTTGTGCATTTACAATATTCATTGATTTTTGCCATTGAAAAACATCATGTTATTCATATACCAGAAATGATTGAAGCTACTGACTGAATGAAAGGAGCTGGCATCTCACTCTCTTTGAATCTTCTTTATCATTACTGTTTGTGCATTTACAATATTCATTGATTTTTGCCATTGAAAAACATCATGTTATTCATATACCAGAAATGTTTGAAGCTACTGACTGAATGAAAGGAGCTGGCATCTCACTCTCTTTGAATCTTCTTTATCATGCTAAGAGGAGCAGGAAAAAGCAAAAAATTTCAGAATTGCACCTTGCAATGCGGAGAAATTACTGTTTGTGCATTTACAATATTCATTGATTTTTGCCATTGAAAAACATCATGTTATTCATATACCAGAAATGATTGAAGCTACTGACTGAATGAAAGGAGCTGGCATCTCACTCTCTTTGAATCTTCTTTATCATGCTAAGAGGAGCAGGAAAAAGCAAAAAATTTCAGAATTGCACCTTGCAATGCGGAGAAATTACTGTTTGTGCATTTACAATATTCATTGATTTTTGCCATTGAAAAACGTCCAGAAATGATTGAAGCTACTGACTGAATGAAAGGAGCTGGCATCTCACTCTCTTTGAATCTTCTTTATCATGCTAAGAGGAGCAGGAAAAAGCAAAAAATTTCAGAATTGCACCTTGCAATGCGGAGAAATTACTGTTTGTGCATTTACAATATTCATTGATTTTTGCCATTGAAAAACATCATGTTATTCATATACCAGAAATGTTTGAAGCTACTGACTGAATGAAAGGAGCTGGCATCTCACTCTCTTTGAATCTTCTTTATCATGCTAAGAGGAGCAGGAAAAAGCAAAAAATTTCAGAATTGCACCTTGCAATGCGGAGAAATTACTGTTTGTGCATTTACAATATTCATTGATTTTTGCCATTGAAAAACGTCCAGAAATGATTGAAGCTACTGACTGAATGAAAGGAGCTGGCATCTCACTCTCTTTGAATCTTCTTTATCATGCTAAGAGGAGCAGGAAAAAGCAAAAAATTTCAGAATTGCACCTTGCAATGCGGAGAAATTACTGTTTGTGCATTTACAATATTCATTGATTTTTGCCATTGAAAAACATCATGTTATTCATATACCAGAAATGATTGAAGCTACTGACTGAATGAAAGGAGCTGGCATCTCGCTCTCTTTGAATATTCTTTATCATGCTAAGAGGAGCAGGAAAAAGCAAAAAATTTCAGAATTGCACCTTGCAATGCGGAGAAATTACTGTTTGTGCATTTACAATATTCATTGATTTTTGCCATTGAAAAACGTCCAGAAATGATTGAAGCTACTGACTGAATGAAAGGAGCTGGCATCTCACTCTCTTTGAATCTTCTTTATCATGCTAAGAGGAGCAGGAAAAAGCAAAAAATTTCAGAATTGCACCTTGCAATGTGGAGAAATTACTGTTTGTGCATTTACAATATTCATTGATTTTTGCCATTGAAAAACATCATGTTATTCATATACCAGAAATGATTGAAGCTACTGACTGAATGAAAGGAGCTGGCATCTCACTCTCTTTGAATCTTCTTTATCATGCTAAGAGGAGCAGGAAAAAGCAAAAAATTTCAGAATTGCACCTTGCAATGCGGAGAAATTACTGTTTGTGCATTTACAATATTCATTGATTTTTGCCATTGAAAAACGTCCAGAAATGATTGAAGCTACTGACTGAATGAAAGGAGCTGGCATCTCACTCTCTTTGAATCTTCTTTATCATGCTAAGAGGAGCAGGAAAAAGCAAAAAATTTCAGAATTGCACCTTGCAATGCGGAGAAATTACTGTTTGTGCTTTTACAATATTCATTGATTTTTGCCATTGAAAAACATCATGTTATTCATATACCAGAAATGTTTGAAGCTACTGACTGAATGAAAGGAGCTGGCATCTAACTCTCTTTGAATCTTCTTTATCATGCTAAGAGGAGCAGGAAAAAGCAAAAAATTTCAGAATTGCACCTTGCAATGCGGAGAAATTACTGTTTGTGCATTTACAATATTCATTGATTTTTGCCATTGAAAAACGTCCAGAAATGATTGAAGCTACTGACTGAATGAAAGGAGCTGGCATCTCACTCTCTTTGAATCTTCTTTATCATGCTAAGAGGAGCAGGAAAAAGCAAAAAATTTCAGAATTGCACCTTGCAATGCGGAGAAATTACTGTTTGTGCATTTACAATATTCATTGATTTTTGCCATTGAAAAACGTCCAGAAATGATTGAAGCTACTGACTGAATGAAAGGAGCTGGCATCTCACTCTCTTTGAATCTTCTTTATCATGCTAAGAGGAGCAGGAAAAAGCAAAAAATTTCAGAATTGCAACTTGCAATGCGGAGAAATTACTGTTTGTGCATTTACAATATTCATTGATTTTTGCCATTGAAAAACATCATGTTATTCATATACCAGAAATGATTGAAGCTACTGACTGAATGAAAGGAGCTGGCATCTCACTCTCTTTGAATCTTCTTTATCATGCTAAGAGGAGCAGGAAAAAGCAAAAAATTTCAGAATTGCACCTTGCAATGCGGAGAAATTACTGTTTGTGCATTTACAATATTCATTGATTTTTGCCATTGAAAAACGTCAAGAAATGATTGAAGCTACTGACTGAATGAAAGGAGCTGGCAACTCACTCTCTTTGAATCTTCTTTATCATGCTAAGAGGAGCAGGAAAAAGCAAAAAATTTCAGAATTGCACCTTGCAATGCGGAGAAATTACTGTTTGTGCTTTTACAATATTCATTGATTTTTGCCATTGAAAAACATCATGTTATTCATATACAAGAAATGTTTGAAGCTACTGACTGAATGAAAGGAGCTGGCATCTCACTCTCTTTGAATCTTCTTTATCATGCTAAGAGGAGCAGGAAAAAGCAAAAAATTTCAGAATTGCACCTTGCAATGCGGAGAAATTACTGTTTGTGCATTTACAATATTCATTGATTTTTGCCATTGAAAAACGTCCAGAAATGATTGAAGCTACTGACTGAATGAAAGGAGCTGGCATCTCACTCTCTTTGAATCTTCTTTATCATGCTAAGAGGAGCAGGAAAAAGCAAAAAATTTCAGAATTGCACCTTGCAATGCGGAGAAATTACTGTTTGTGCATTTACAATATTCATTGATTTTTGCCATTGAAAAACATCATGTTATTCATATACCAGAAATGATTGAAGCTACTGACTGAATGAAAGGAGCTGGCATCTTACTCTCTTTGAATCTTCTTTGTCATGCTAAGAGGAGCAGGAAAAAGCAAAAAATTTCAGAATTGCACCTTGCAATGCGGAGAAATTACTGTTTGTGCATTTACAATATTCATTGATTTTTGCCATTGAAAAACGTCCAGAAATGATTGAAGCTACTGACTGAATGAAAGGAGCTGGCATCTCACTCTCTTTGAATCTTCTTTATCATGCTAAGAGGAGCAGGAAAAAGCAAAAAATTTCAGAATTGCACCTTGCAATGCGGAGAAATTACTGTTTGTGCATTTACAATATTCATTGATTTTTGCCATTGAAAAACGTCCAGAAATGATTGAAGCTACTGACTGAATGAAAGGAGCTGGCATCTCACTCTCTTTGAATCTTCTTTATCATGCTAAGAGGAGCAGGAAAAAGCAAAAAATTTCAGAATTGCACCTTGCAATGCGGAGAAATTACTGTTTGTGCATATACAATATTCATTGATTTTTGCCATTGAAAAACATCATGTTATTCATATACCAGAAATGTTTGAAGCTACTGACTGAATGAAAGGAGCTGGCATCTCACTCTCTTTGAATCTTCTTTATCATGCTAAGAGGAGCAGGAAAAAGCAAAAAATTTCAGAATTGCACCTTGCAATGCGGAGAAATTACTGTTTGTGCATTTACAATATTCATTGATTTTTGCCATTGAAAAACGTCCAGAAATGATTGAAGCTACTGACTGAATGAAAGGAGCTGGCATCTCACTCTCTTTGAATCTTCTTTATCATGCTAAGAGGAGCAGGAAAAAGCAAAAAATTTCAGAATTGCACCTTGCAATGCGGAGAAATTACTGTTTGTGCATTTACAATATTCATTGATTTTTGCCATTGAAAAACGTCCAGAAATGATTGAAGCTACTGACTGAATGAAAGGAGCTGGCATCTCACTCTCTTTGAAACTTCTTTATCATGCTAAGAGGAGCAGGAAAAAGCAAAAAATTTCAGAATTGCACCTTGCAATGCGGAGAAATTACTGTTTGTGCATTTACAATATTCATTGATTTTTGCCATTGAAAAACATCATGTTATTCATATACCAGAAATGTTTGAAGCTACTGACTGAATGAAAGGAGCTGGCATCTCACTCTCTTTGAATCTTCTTTATCATGCTAAGAGGAGCAGGAAAAAGCAAAAAATTTCAGAATTGCACCTTGCAATGCGGAGAAATTACTGTTTGTGCATTTACAATATTCATTGATTTTTGCCATTGAAAAACATCATGTTATTCATATACCAGAAATGTTTGAAGCTACTGACTGAATGAAAGGAGCTGGCATCTCACTCTCTTTGAATCTTCTTTATCATGCTAAGAGGAGCAGGAAAAAGCAAAAAAATTCAGAATTGCACCTTGCAATGTGGAGAAATTACTGTTTGTGCATTTACAATATTCATTGATTTTTACCATTGAAAAACGTCCAGAAATGATTGAAGCTACTGACTGAATGAAAGTAGCTGGCATCTCACTCTCTTTGAATCTTCTTTACCATGCTAAGAGGAGCAGGAAAAAGCAAAAAATTTCAGACTTGCACCTTGCAATGCGGAGAAATTACTGTTTGTGCATTTACAATATTCATTGATTTTTGCCATTGAAAAACATCATGTTATTCATATACCAGAAATGTTTGAAGCTACTGACTGAATGAAAGGAGCTGGCATCTCACTCTCTTTGAATCTTCTTTATCATGCTAAGAGGAGCAGGAAAAAGCAAAAAATTTCAGAATTGCACCTTGCAATGCGGAGAAATTACTGTTTGTGCATTTACAATATTCATTGATTTTTGCCATTGAAAAACGTCCAGAAATGATTGAAGCTACTGACTGAATGAAAGGAGCTGGCATCTCACTCTCTTTGAATCTTCTTTATCATGCTAAGAGGAGCAGGAAAAAGCAAAAAATTTCAGAATTGCACCTTGCAATGCGGAGAAATTACTGTTTGTGCATTTACAATATTCATTGATTTTTGCCATTGAAAAACGTCCAGAAATGATTGAAGCTACTGACTGAATGAAAGGAGCTGGCATCTCACTCTCTTTGAATCTTCTTTATCATGCTAAGAGGAGCAGGAAAAATCAAAAAATTTCAGAATTGCACCTTGCAATGCGGAGAAATTACTGTTTGTGCATTTACAATATTCATTGATTTTTGCCATTGAAAAACATGTTATTCATATACCAGAAATGTTTGAAGCTACTGACTGAATGAAAGGAGCTGGCACCTCACTCTCTTTGAATCTTCTTTATCATGCTAAGAGGAGCGGGAAAAAGCAAAAAATTTCAGAATTGCACCTTGCAATGCGGAGAAATTACTGTTTGTGCATTTACAATATTCATTGATTTTTGCCATTGAAAAACATCCAGAAATAATTGAAGGTACTGACTGAATGAAAGGAGCTGGCATCTCACTCTCTTTGAATCTTCTTTATCATGCTAAGAGGAGCAGGAAAAAGCAAAAAATTTCAGAATTGCACCTTGCAATGCGGAGAAATTACTGTTTGTGCATTTACAATATTCATTGATTTTTGCCATTGAAAAACGTCCAGAAATGATTGAAGCTACTGACTGAATGAAAGGAGCTGGCATCTCACTCTCTTTGAATCTTCTTTATCATGCTAAGAGGAGCAGGAAAAAGCAAAAAATTTCAGAATTGCACCTTGCAATGCGGAGAAATTACTGTTTGTGCTTTTACAATATTCATTGATTTTTGCCATTGAAAAACATCATGTTATTCATATACCAGAAATGTTTGAAGCTACTGACTGAATGAAAGGAGCTGGCATCTAACTCTCTTTGAATCTTCTTTATCATGCTAAGAGGAGCAGGAAAAAGCAAAAAATTTCAGAATTGCACCTTGCAATGCGGAGAAATTACTGTTTGTGCATTTACAATATTCATTGATTTTTGCCATTGAAAAATGTCCAGAAATGATTGAAGCTACTGACTGAATGAAAGGAGCTGGCATCTCACTCTCTTTGAATCTTCTTTATCATGCTAAGAGGAGCAGGAAAAAGCAAAAAATTTCAGAATTGCACCTTGCAATGCGGAGAAATTACTGTTTGTGCATTTACAATATTCATTGATTTTTGCCATTGAAAAACGTCCAGAAATGATTGAAGCTACTGACTGAATGAAAGGAGCTGGCATCTCACTCTCTTTGAATCTTCTTTATCATGCTAAGAGGAGCAGGAAAAAGCAAAAAATTTCAGAATTGCAACTTGCAATGCGGAGAAATTACTGTTTGTGCTTTTACAATATTCATTGATTTTTGCCATTGAAAAACATCATGTTATTCATATACCAGAAATTATTGAAGCTACTGACTGAATGAAAGGAGCTGGCATCTCACTCTCTTTGAATCTTCTTTATCATGCTAAGAGGAGCAGGAAAAAGCAAAAAATTTCAGAATTGCACCTTGCAATGCGGAGAAATTACTGTTTGTGCATTTACAATATTCATTGATTTTTGCCATTGAAAAACGTCCAGAAATGATTGAAGTTACTGACTGAATGAAAGGAGCTGGCATCTCACTCTCTTTGAATCTTCTTTATCATGCTAAGAGGAGCAGGAAAAAGCAAAAAATTTCAGAATTGCACCTTGCAATGCGGAGAAATTACTGTTTGTGCTTTTACAATATTCATTGATTTTTGCCATTGAAAAACATCATGTTATTCATATACAAGAAATGTTTGAAGCTACTGACTGAATGAAAGGAGCTGGCATCTCACTCTCTTTGAATCTTCTTTATCATGCTAAGAGGAGCAGGAAAAAGCAAAAAATTTCAGAATTGCACCTTGCAATGCGGAGAAATTACTGTTTGTGCATTTACAATATTCATTGATTTTTGCCATTGAAAAACGTCCAGAAATGATTGAAGCTACTGACTGAATGAAAGGAGCTGGCATCTCACTCTCTTTGAATCTTCTTTATCATGCTAAGAGGAGCAGGAAAAAGCAAAAAATTTCAGAATTGCACCTTGCAATGCGGAGAAATTACTGTTTGTGCATTTACAATATTCATTGATTTTTGCCATTGAAAAACGTCCAGAAATGATTGAAGCTACTGACTGAATGAAAGGAGCTGGCATCTCACTCTCTTTGAATCTTCTTTATCATGCTAAGAGGAGCAGGAAAAAGCAAAAAATTTCAGAATTGCACCTTGCAATGCGGAGAAATTACTGTTTGTGCATTTACAATATTCATTGATTTTTGCCATTGAAAAACATCATGTTATTCATATACCAGAAATGATTGAAGCTACTGACTGAATGAAAGGAGCTGGCATCTTACTCTCTTTGAATCTTCTTTGTCATGCTAAGAGGAGCAGGAAAAAGCAAAAAATTTCAGAATTGCACCTTGCAATGCGGAGAAATTACTGTTTGTGCATTTACAATATTCATTGATTTTTGCCATTGAAAAACGTCCAGAAATGATTGAAGCTACTGACTGAATGAAAGGAGCTGGCATCTCACTCTCTTTGAATCTTCTTTATCATGCTAAGAGGAGCAGGAAAAAGCAAAAAATTTCAGAATTGCACCTTGCAATGCGGAGAAATTACTGTTTGTGCATTTACAATATTCATTGATTTTTGCCATTGAAAAACGTCCAGAAATGATTGAAGCTACTGACTGAATGAAAGGAGCTGGCATCTCACTCTCTTTGAATCTTCTTTATCATGCTAAGAGGAGCAGGAAAAAGCAAAAAATTTCAGAATTGCACCTTGCAATGCGGAGAAATTACTGTTTGTGCATTTACAATATTCATTGATTTTTGCCATTGAAAAACGTCCAGAAATGATTGAAGCTACTGACTGAATGAAAGGAGCTGGCATCTCACTCTCTTTGAATCTTCTTTATCATGCTAAGAGGAGCAGGAAAAAGCAAAAAATTTCAGAATTGCACCTTGCAATGCGGAGAAATTACTGTTTGTGCATTTACAATATTCATTGATTTTTGCCATTGAAAAACGTCCAGAAATGATTGAAGCTACTGACTGAATGAAAGGAGCTGGCATCTCACTCTCTTTGAATCTTCTTTATCATGCTAAGAGGAGCAGGAAAAAGCAAAAAATTTCAGAATTGCACCTTGCAATGCGGAGAAATTACTGTTTGTGCATTTACAATATTCATTGATTTTTGCCATTGAAAAACATCATGTTATTCATATACCAGAAATGTTTGAAGCTACTGACTGAATGAAAGGAGCTGGCATCTCACTCTCTTTGAATCTTCTTTATCATGCTAAGAGGAGCAGGAAAAAGCAAAAAATTTCAGAATTGCACCTTGCAATGCGGAGAAATTACTGTTTGTGCATTTACAATATTCATTGATTTTTGCCATTGAAAAACATCATGTTATTCATATACCAGAAATGTTTGAAGCTACTGACTGAATGAAAGGAGCTGGCATCTCACTCTCTTTGAATCTTCTTTATCATGCTAAGAGGAGCAGGAAAAAGCAAAAAATTTCAGAATTGCACCTTGCAATGCGGAGAAATTACTGTTTGTGCATTTACAATATTCATTGATTTTTGCCATTGAAAAACGTCCAGAAATGATTGAAGCTACTGACTGAATGAAAGGAGCTGGCATCTCACTCTCTTTGAATCTTCTTTATCATGCTAAGAGGAGCAGGAAAAATCAAAAAATTTCAGAATTGCACCTTGCAATGCGGAGAAATTACTGTTTGTGCATTTACAATATTCATTGATTTTTGCCATTGAAAAACATGTTATTCATATACCAGAAATGTTTGAAGCTACTGACTGAATGAAAGGAGCTGGCACCTCACTCTCTTTGAATCTTCTTTATCATGCTAAGAGGAGCGGGAAAAAGCAAAAAATTTCAGAATTGCACCTTGCAATGCGGAGAAATTACTGTTTGTGCATTTACAATATTCATTGATTTTTGCCATTGAAAAACATCCAGAAATGATTGAAGGTACTGACTGAATGAAAGAAGCTGGCATCTCACTCTCTTTGAATCTTCTTTATCATGCTAAGAGGAGCAGGAAAAAGCAAAAAATTTCAGAATTGCACCTTGCAATGCGGAGAAATTACTGTTTGTGCATTTACAATATTCATTGATTTTTGCCATTGAAAAACGTCCAGAAATGATTGAAGCTACTGACTGAATGAAAGGAGCTGGCATCTCACTCTCTTTGAATCTTCTTTATCATGCTAAGAGGAGCAGGAAAAAACAAAAAATTTCAGAATTGCACCTTGCAATGCGGAGAAATTACAGTTTGTGCATTTACAATATTCATTGATTTTTGCCATTGAAAAACATCCAGAAATGATTGAAGCTACTGACTGAATGAAAGGAGCTGGCATCTCACTCTCTTTGAATATTCTTTATCATGCTAAGAGGAGCAGGAAAAAGCAAAAAATTTCAGAATTGCACCTTGCAATGCGGAGAAATTACTGTTTGTGCATTTACAATATTCATTGATTTTTGCCATTGAAAAACATCATGTTATTCATATACCAGAAATGTTTGTAGCTACTGACTGAATGAAAGGAGCTGGCATCTCACTCTCTTTGAATCTTCTTTATCATGCTAAGAGGAGCAGGAAAAAGCAAAAAATTTCAGAATTGCACCTTGCAATGCGGAGAAATTACTGTTTGTTCATTTACAATATTCATTGATTTTTGCCATTGAAAAACATCATGTTATTCATATACCAGAAATGTTTGAAGCTACTGACTGAATGAAAGGAGCTGGCATCTCACTCTCTTTGAATCTTCTTTATCATGCTAAGAGGAGCAGGAAAAAGCAAAAAATTTCAGAATTGCACCTTGCAATGTGGAGAAATTACTGTTTGTGCATTTACAATATTCATTGATTTTTACCATTGAAAAACATCCAGAAATGATTGAAGCTACTGACTGAATGAAAGTAGCTGGCATCTCACTCTCTTTGAATCTTCTTTATCATGCTAAGAGGAGCAGGAAAAAGCAAAAAATTTCAGAATTGCACCTTGCAATGCAGAGAAATTACTGTTTGTGCATTTACAATATTCATTGATTTTTGCCATTGAAAAACATCATGTTATTCATATACCAGAAATGTTTGAAGCTACTGACTGAATGAAAGGAGCTGGCATCTCACTCTCTTTGAATCTTCTTTATCATGCTAAGAGGAGCAGGAAAAAGCAAAAAATTTCAGAATTGCACCTTGCAATGTGGAGAAATTACTGTTTGTGCATTTACAATATTCATTGATTTTTACCATTGAAAAACATCCAGAAATGATTGAAGCTACTGACTGAATGAAAGTAGCTGGCATCTCACTCTCTTTGTATCTTCTTTATCATGCTAAGAGGAGCAGGAAAAAGCAAAAAATTTCAGACTTGCACCTTGCAATGCGGAGAAATTACTGTTTGTGCATTTACAATATTCATTGATTTTTGCCATTGAAAAACATCATGTTATTCATATACCAGAAATGTTTGAAGCTACTGACTGAATGAAAGGAGCTGGCATCTCACTCTCTTTGAATCTTCTTTATCATGCTAAGAGGAGCAGGAAAAAGCAAAAAATTTCAGAATTGCACCTTGCAATGCGGAGAAATTACTGTTTGTGCATTTACAATATTCATTGATTTTTGCCATTGAAAAACGTCCAGAAATGATTGAAGCTACTGACTGAATGAAAGGAGCTGGCATCTCACTCTCTTTGAATCTTGTTTATCATGCTAAGAGGAGCAGGAAAAAGCAAAAAATTTCAGAATTGCACCTTGCAATGCGGAGAAATTACTGTTTGTGCATTTACAATATTCATTGATTTTTGCCATTGAAAAACGTCCAGAAATGATTGAAGCTACTGACTGAATGAAAGGAGCTGGCATCTCACTCTCTTTGAATCTTCTTTATCATGCTAAGAGGAGCAGGAAAAAGCAAAAAATTTCAGAATTGCACCTTGCAATGCGGAGAAATTACTGTTTGTGCATTTACAATATTCATTGATTTTTGCCATTGAAAAACATCATGTTATTCATATACCAGAAATGATTGAAGATACTGACTGAATGAAAGGAGCTGGCATCTCACTCTCTTTGAATCTTCTTTATCATGCTAAGAGGAGCAGGAAAAAGCAAAAAATTTCAGAATTGCACCTTGCAATGCGGAGAAATTACTGTTTGTGCATTTACAATATTCATTGATTTTTGCCATTGAAAAACGTCCAGAAATGATTGAAGCTACTGACTGAATGAAAGGAACTGGCATCTCACTCTCTTTGAATCTTCTTTATCATGCTAAGAGGAGCAGGAAAAAGCAAAAAATTTCAGAATTGCACCTTGCAATGCGGAGAAATTACTGTTTGTGCATTTACAAAATTCATTGATTTTTGCCATTGAAAAACATCATGTTATTCATATACCAGAAATGTTTGAAGCTACTGACTGAATGAAAGGAGCTGACATCTCACTCTCTTTGAATCTTCTTTATCATGCTAAGAGGAGCAGGAAAAAGCAAAAAATTTCAGAATTGCACCTTGCAATGCCGAGAAATTACTGTTTGTGCATTTACAATATTCATTGATTTTTGCCATTGAAAAACATCCAGAAATGATTGAAGCTACTGACTGAATGAAAGGAGCTGGCATCTCACTCTCTTTGAATCTTCTTTATCATGCTAAGAGGAGCAGGAAAAAGCAAAAAATTTCAGAATTGCACCTTGCAATGCGGAGAAATTACTGTTTGTGCATTTACAATATTCATTGATTTTTGCCATTGAAAAACATCATGTTATTCATATACCAGAAATGTTTGAAGCTACTGACTGAATGAAAGGAGCTGGCATCTCACTCTCTTTGAATCTTCTTTATCATGCTAAGAGGAGCAGGAAAAAGCAAAAAATTTCAGAATTGCACCTTGCAATGCGGAGAAATTACTGTTTGTGCATTTACAATATTCATTGATTTTTGCCATTGTAAAACATCATGTTATTCATATACCAGAAATGTTTGAAGCTACTGACTGAATGAAAGGAGCTGGCATCTCACTCTCTTTGAATCTTCTTTATCATGCTAAGAGGAGCAGGAAAAAGCAAAAAATTTCAGACTTGCACCTTGCAATGCGGAGAAATTACTGTTTGTGCATTTACAATATTCATTGATTTTTGCCATTGAAAAACATCATGTTATTCATATACCAGAAATGTTTGAAGCTACTGACTGAATGAAAGGAGCTGGCATCTCACTCTCTTTGAATCTTCTTTATCATGCTAAGATGAGCAGGAAAAAGCAAAAAATTTCAGAATCGCACCTTGCAATGCGGAGAAATTACTGTTTGTGCATTTACAATTTTCATTGATTTTTGCCATTGAAAAACGTCCAGAAATGATTGAAGGTACTGACTGAATGAAAGGAGCTGGCATCTCACTCTCTTTGAATCTTCTTTATCATGCTAAGAGGAGCAGGAAAAAGCAAAAAATTTCAGAATTGCACTTTGCAATGCGGAGAAATTACTGTTTGTGCATTTACAATATTCATTGATTTTTGCCATTGAAAAACGTCCAGAAATGATTGAAGCTACTGACTGAATGAAAGGAGCTGGCATCTCACTCTCCTTGAATCTTCTTTATCATGCTAAGAGGAGCAGGAAAAAGCAAAAAATTTCAGAATTGCACCTTGCAATGCGGAGAAATTACAGTTTGTGCATTTACAATATTCATTGATTTTTGCCATTGAAAAACATCCAGAAATGATTGAAGCTACTGACTGAATGAAAGGAGCTGGCATCTCACTCTCTTTGAATCTTCTTTATCATGCTAAGAGGAGCAGGAAAAAGCAAAAAATTTCAGAATTGCACCTTGCAATGCGGAGAAATTACTGTTTGTGCATTTACAATATTCATTGATTTTTGCCATTGAAAAACATCATGTTATTCATATACCAGAAATGTTTGAAGCTACTGACTGAATGAAAGGAGCTGGCATCTCACTCTCTTTGAATCTTCTTTATCATGCTAAGAGGAGCAGGAAAAAGCAAAAAATTTCAGAATTGCACCTTGCAATGCGGAGAAATTACTGTTTGTGCATTTACAATATTCATTGATTTTTGCCATTGAAAAACATGTTATTCATATACCAGAAATGTTTGAAGCTACTGACTGAATGAAAGGAGCTGGCACCTCACTCTCTTTGAATCTTTATCATGCTAAGAGGAGCGGGAAAAAGCAAAAAATTTCAGAATTGCACCTTGCAATGCGGAGAAATTACTGTTTGTGCATTTACAATATTCATTGATTTTTGCCATTGAAAAACGTCCAGAAATGATTGAAGGTACTGACTGAATGAAAGGAGCTGGCATCTCACTCTCTTTGAATCTTCTTTATCATGCTAAGAGGAGCAGGAAAAAGCAAAAAATTTCAGAATTGCACCTTGCAATGCGGAGAAATTACTGTTTGTGCATTTACAATATTCATTGATTTTTGCCATTGAAAAACGTCCAGAAATGATTGAAGCTACTGACTGAATGAAAGGAGCTGGCATCTCACTCTCTTTGAATCTTCTTTATTATGCTAAGAGGAGCAGGAAAAAGCAAAAAATTTCAGAATTGCACCTTGCAATGCGGAGAAATTACAGTTTGTGCATTTACAATATTCATTGATTTTTGCCATTGAAAAACATCCAGAAATGATTGAAGCTACTGACTGAATGAAAGGAGCTGGCATCTCACTGTCTTTGAATCTTCTTTATCATGCTAAGAGGAGCAGGAAAAAGCAAAAAATTTCAGAATTGCACCTTGCAATGCGGAGAAATTACTGTTTGTGCATTTACAATATTCATTGATTTTTGCCATTGAAAAACATCATGTTATTCATATACCAGAAATGTTTGAAGCTACTGACTGAATGAAAGGAGCTGGCATCTCACTCTCTTTGAATCTTCTTTATCATGCTAAGAGGAGCAGGAAAAAGCAAAAAATTTCAGAATTGCACCTTGCAATGTGGAGAAATTACTGTTTGTGCATTTACAATATTCATTGATTTTTACCATTGAAAAACGTCCAGAAATGATTGAAGCTACTGACTGAATGAAAGTAGCTGGCATCTCACTCTCTTTGAATCTTCTTTATCATGCTAAGAGGAGCAGGAAAAAGCAAAAAATTTCAGACTTGCACCTTGCAATGCGGAGAAATTACTGTTTGTGCATTTACAATATTCATTGATTTTTGCCATTGAAAAACATCATGTTATTCATATACCAGAAATGTTTGAAGCTACTGACTGAATGAAAGGAGCTGGCATCTCACTCTCTTTGAATCTTCTTTATCATGCTAAGAGGAGCAGGAAAAAGCAAAAAATTTCAGAATTGCACCTTGCAATGCGGAGAAATTACTGTTTGTGCATTTACGATATTCATTGATTTTTGCCATTGAAAAACGTCCAGAAATGATTGAAGCTACTGACTGAATGAAAGGAGCTGGCATCTCACTCTCTTTGAATCTTGTTTATCATGCTAAGAGGAGCAGGAAAAAGCAAAAAATTTCAGAATTGCACCTTGCAATGCGGAGAAATTACTGTTTGTGCATTTACAATATTCATTGATTTTTGCCATTGAAAAACATCCAGAAATGATTGAAGCTACTGACTGAATGAAAGGAGCTGGCATCTCACTCTCTTTGAATCTTCTTTATCATGCTAAGAGGAGCAGGAAAAAGCAAAAAATTTCAGAATTGCACCTTGCAATGCGGAGAAATTACTGTTTGTGCATTTACAATATTCATTGATTTTTGCCATTGAAAAACATCATGTTATTCATATACCAGAAATGTTTGAAGCTACTGACTGAATGAAAGGAGCTGGCATCTCACTCTCTTTGAATCTTCTTTATCATGCTAAGAGGAGCAGGAAAAAGCAAAAAATTTCATAATTGCACCTTGCAATGCGGAGAAATTACTGTTTGTGCATTTACAATATTCATTGATTTTTGCCATTGAAAAACGTCCAGAAATGATTGAAGCTACTGACTGAATGAAAGGAGCTGGCATCTCACTCTCTTTGAATCATGTTTATCATGCTAAGAGGAGCAGGAAAAAGCAAAAAATTTCAGAATTGCACCTTGCAATGCGGAGAAATTACTGTTTGTGCATTTACAATATTCATTGATTTTTGCCATTGAAAAACGTCCAGAAATTATTGAAGCTACTGACTGAATGAAAGGAGCTGGCATCTCACTCTCTTTGAATCTTCTTTATCATGCTAAGAGGAGCAGGAAAAAGCAAAAAATTTCAGAATTGCACCTTGCAATGCGGAGAAATTACTGTTTGTGCATTTACAATATTCATTGATTTTTGCCATTGAAAAACATCATGTTATTCATATACCAGAAATGATTGAAGCTACTGACTGAATGAAAGGAGCTGGCATCTCACTCTCTTTGAATCTTCTTTATCATGCTAAGAGGAGCAGGAAAAAGTAAAAAATTTCAGAATTGCACTATGCAATGCGGAGAAATTACTGTTTGTGCATTTATAATATTCAATGATTTTTGCCATTGAAAAACGTCCAGAAATGATTGAAGCTACTGACTGAACGAAAGGAGCTGGCATCTCACTCTCTTTGAATCTTCATCATGCTAAGAGGAGCAGGAAAAAGCAAAAAATTTCAGAATTGCACCTTGCAATGCGGAGAAATTACTGTTTGTGCATTTACAATATTCATTGATTTTTGCCATTGAAAAACATCATGTTATTCATATACCAGAAATGTTTGAAGCTACTGACTGAATGAAAGGAGCTGGCATCTCACTCTCTTTGAATCTTCTTTATCATGCTAAGAGGAGCAGGAAAAAGCAAAAAATTTCAGAATTGCAACTTGCAATGCGGAGAAATTACTGTTTGTGCATTTACAATATTCATTGATTTTTGCCATTGAAAAACGTCCAGAAATGATTGAAGCTACTGACTGAAAGAAAGGAGCTGGCATCTCACTCTCTTTGAATCTTCTTTATCATGCTAAGAGGAGCAGGTAAAAGCAAAAAATTTCAGAATTGCACCTTGCAATGCGGAGAAATTACTGTTTGTGCATTTACAATATTCATTGATTTTTGCCATTGAAAAACGTCCAGAAATGATTGAAGCTACTGACTGAATGAAAGGAGCTGGCATCTCACTCTCTTTGAATCTTGTTTATCATGCTAAGAGGAGCAGGAAAAAGCAAAAAATTTCAGAATTGCACCTTGCAATGCGGAGAAATTACTGTTTGTGCATTTGCAATATTCATTGATTTTTGCCATTGAAAAACGTCCAGAAATGATTGAAGCTACTGACTGAATGAAAGGAGCTGGCATCTCACTCTCTTTGAATCTTCTTTATCATGCTAAGAGGAGCAGGAAAAAGCAAAAAATTTCAGAATTGCACCTTGCAATGCGGAGAAATTACTGTTTGTGCATTTACAATATTCATTGATTTTTGCCATTGAAAAACATCATGTTATTCATATACCAGAAATGATTGAAGCTACTGACTGAATGAAAGGAGCTGGCATCTCACTCTCTTTGAATCTTCTTTATCATGCTAAGAGGAGCAGGAAAAAGCAAAAAATTTCAGAATTGCACCTTGCAATGCGGAGAAATTACTGTTTGTGCATTTACAATATTCATTGATTTTTGCCATTGAAAAACATCATGTTATTCATATACCAGAAATGTTTGAAGCTACTGACTGAATGAAAGGAGCTGGCATCTCACTCTCTTTGAATCTTCTTTATCATGCTAAGAGGAGCAGGAAAAAGCAAAAAATTTCAGAATTGCACCTTGCAATGCGGAGAAATTACTGTTTGTGCATTTACAATATTCATTGATTTTTACCATTGAAAAACGTCCAGAAATGATTGAGGCTACTGACTGAACGAAAGGAGCTGGCATCTCACTCTCTTTGAATCTTCTTTAACATGCTAAGAGGAGCAGGAAAAAGCAAAAAATTTCAGAATTGCACCTTGCAATGCGGAGAAATTACTGTTTGTGCATTTACAATATTCATTGATTTTTGCCATTGAAAAACATCATGTTATTCATATACCAGAAATGTTTGAAGCTACTGACTGAATGAAAGGAGCTGGCATCTCACTCTCTTTGAATCTTCTTTATCATGCTAAGAGGAGCAGGAAAAAACAAAAAATTTCAGAATTGCACCTTGCAATGCGGAGAAATTACTGTTTGTGCATTTACAATATTCATTGATTTTTGCCATTGAAAAACATCATGTTATTCATATACCAGAAATGATTGAAGCTACTGACTGAATGAAAGGAGCTGGCATCTCACTCTCTTTGAATCTTCTTTATCATGCTAAGAGGAGCAAGAAAAAGTAAAAAATTTCAGAATTGCACCTTGCAATGCGGAGAAATTACTGTTTGTGCATTTACAATATTCAATGATTTTTGCCATTGAAAAAAGTCCAGAAATGATTGAAGCTACTGACTCAATGAAAGGAGCTGGCATCTCACTCTCTTTGAATCTTCTTTATCATGCTAAGAGGAGCAGGAAAAAGCAAAAAATTTCAGAATTGCACCTTGCAATGCGGAGAAATTACTGTTTGTGCATTTACAATATTCATTGATTTTTGCCATTGAAAAACATCATGTTATTCATATACCAGAAATGTTTGAAGCTACTGACTGAATGAAAGGAGCTGGCATCTCACTCTCTTTGAATCTTCTTTATCATGCTAAGAGGAGCAGGAAAAAGCAAAAAATTTCAGAATTGCACCTTGCAATGCGGAGAAATTACTGTTTGTGCATTTACAATATTCATTGATTTTTGCCATTGAAAAACATCATGTTATTCATATACCAGAAATGTTTGAAGCTACTGACTGAATGAAAGGAGCTGGCATCTCACTCTCTTTGAATCTTCTTTATCATGCTAAGAGGAGCAGGAAAAAGCAAAAAATTTCAGAATTGCACCTTGCAATGCGGAGAAATTACTGTTTGTGCATTTACAATATTCATTGATTTTTGCCATTGAAAAACATGTTATTCATATACCAGAAATGTTTGAAGCTACTGACTGAATGAAAGGAGCTGGCATCTCACTCTCTTTGAATCTTCTTTATCATGCTAAGAGGAGCAGGTAAAAGCAAAAAATTTCAGAATTGCACCTTGCAATGCGGAGAAATTACTGTTTGTGCATTTACAATATTCATTGATTTTTGCCATTGAAAAACGTCCAGAAATGATTGAAGCTACTGACTGAATGAAAGGAGCTGGCATCTCACTCTCTTTGAATCTTCTTTATCATGCTAAGAGGAGCAGGAAAAAGCAAAAAATTTCAGAATTGCAACTTGCAATGCGGAGATATTACTGTTTGTGCATTTACAATATTCATTGATTTTTGCCATTGAAAAACGTCCAGAAATGATTGAAGCTACTGACTGAAAGAAAGGAGCTGGCATCTCACTCTCTTTGAATCTTCTTTATCATGCTAAGAGGAGCAGGTAAAAGCAAAAAATTTCAGAATTGCACCTTGCAATGCGGAGAAATTACTGTTTGTGCATTTACAATATTCATTGATTTTTGCCATTGAAAAACGTCCAGAAATGATTGAAGCTACTGACTGAATGAAAGGAGCTGGCATCTCACTCTCTTTGAATCTTGTTTATCATGCTAAGAGGAGCAGGAAAAAGCAAAAAATTTCAGAATTGCACCTTGCAATGCGGAGAAATTACTGTTTGTGCATTTGCAATATTCATTGATTTTTGCCATTGAAAAACGTCCAGAAATGATTGAAGCTACTGACTGAATGAAAGGAGCTGGCATCTCACTCTCTTTGAATCTTCTTTATCATGCTAAGAGGAGCAGGAAAAAGCAAAAAATTTCAGAATTGCACCTTGCAATGCGGAGAAATTACTGTTTGTGCATTTACAATATTCATTGATTTTTGCCATTGAAAAACATCATGTTATTCATATACCAGAAATGATTGAAGCTACTGACTGAATGAAAGGAGCTGGCATCTCACTCTCTTTGAATCTTCTTTATCATGCTAAGAGGAGCAGGAAAAAGCAAAAAATTTCAGAATTGCACCTTGCAATGCGGAGAAATTACTGTTTGTGCATTTACAATATTCATTGATTTTTGCCATTGAAAAACATCATGTTATTCATATACCAGAAATGTTTGAAGCTACTGACTGAATGAAAGGAGCTGGCATCTCACTCTCTTTGAATCTTCTTTATCATGCTAAGAGGAGCAGGAAAAAGCAAAAAATTTCAGAATTGCACCTTGCAATGCGGAGAAATTACTGTTTGTGCATTTACAATATTCATTGATTTTTACCATTGAAAAACGTCCAGAAATGATTGAGGCTACTGACTGAACGAAAGGAGCTGGCATCTCACTCTCTTTGAATCTTCTTTAACATGCTAAGAGGAGCAGGAAAAAGCAAAAAATTTCAGAATTGCACCTTGCAATGCGGAGAAATTACTGTTTGTGCATTTACAATATTCATTGATTTTTGCCATTGAAAAACATCATGTTATTCATATACCAGAAATGTTTGAAGCTACTGACTGAATGAAAGGAGCTGGCATCTCACTCTCTTTGAATCTTCTTTATCATGCTAAGAGGAGCAGGAAAAAACAAAAAATTTCAGAATTGCACCTTGCAATGCGGAGAAATTACTGTTTGTGCATTTACAATATTCATTGATTTTTGCCATTGAAAAACATCATGTTATTCATATACCAGAAATGATTGAAGCTACTGACTGAATGAAAGGAGCTGGCATCTCACTCTCTTTGAATCTTCTTTATCATGCTAAGAGGAGCAAGAAAAAGTAAAAAATTTCAGAATTGCACCTTGCAATGCGGAGAAATTACTGTTTGTGCATTTACAATATTCAATGATTTTTGCCATTGAAAAAAGTCCAGAAATGATTGAAGCTACTGACTCAATGAAAGGAGCTGGCATCTCACTCTCTTTGAATCTTCTTTATCATGCTAAGAGGAGCAGGAAAAAGCAAAAAATTTCAGAATTGCACCTTGCAATGCGGAGAAATTACTGTTTGTGCATTTACAATATTCATTGATTTTTGCCATTGAAAAACATCATGTTATTCATATACCAGAAATGTTTGAAGCTACTGACTGAATGAAAGGAGCTGGCATCTCACTCTCTTTGAATCTTCTTTATCATGCTAAGAGGAGCAGGAAAAAGCAAAAAATTTCAGAATTGCACCTTGCAATGCGGAGAAATTACTGTTTGTGCATTTACAATATTCATTGATTTTTGCCATTGAAAAACATCATGTTATTCATATACCAGAAATGTTTGAAGCTACTGACTGAATGAAAGGAGCTGGCATCTCACTCTCTTTGAATCTTCTTTATCATGCTAAGAGGAGCAGGAAAAAGCAAAAAATTTCAGAATTGCACCTTGCAATGCGGAGAAATTACTGTTTGTGCATTTACAATATTCATTGATTTTTGCCATTGAAAAACATGTTATTCATATACCAGAAATGTTTGAAGCTACTGACTGAATGAAAGGAGCTGGCATCTCACTCTCTTTGAATCTTCTTTATCATGCTAAGAGGAGCAGGAAAAAGCAAAAAATTTCAGAATTGCACCTTGCAATGCGGAGAAATTACAGTTTGTGCATTTACAATATTCATTGATTTTTGCCATTGAAAAACGTCCAGAAATGATTGAAGCTACTGACTGAATGAAAGGAGCTGGCATCTCACTCTCTTTGAATCTTCTTTATCATGCTAAGAGGAGCAGGAAAAAGCAAAAAATTTCAGAATTGCACCTTGCAATGCGGAGAAATTACTGTTTGTGCATTTACAATATTCATTGATTTTTGCCATTGAAAAACGTCCAGAAATGATTGAAGCTACTGACTGAATGAAAGGAGCTGGCATCTCACTCTCTTTGAATCTTCTTTATCATGCTAAGAGGAGCAGGAAAAAGCAAAAAATTTCAGAATTGCTCCTTGCATTGCGGAGAAATTACTGTTTGTGCATTTACAATATTCATTGATTTTTGCCATTGAAAAACATGTTATTCATATACCAGAAATGTTTGAAGCTACTGACTGAATGAAAGGAGCTGGCACCTCACTCTCTTTGAATCTTCTTTATCATGCTAAGAGGAGCAGGAAAAAGCAAAAAATTTCAGAATTGCACCTTGCAATGCGGAGAAATTACTGTTTGTGCATTTACAATATTCATTGATTTTTGCCATTGAAAACGTCCAGAAATGATTGAAGCTACTGACTGAATGAAAGGAGCTGGCATCTCACTCTCTTTGAATCTTCTTTATCATGCTAAGAGGAGCAGGAAAAAGCAAAAAATTTCAGAATTGCGCCTTGCAATGCGGAGAAATTAGTGTTTGTGCATTTACAAAATTCATTGATTTTTGCCATTGAAAAACATCATGTTATTCATTTACCAGAAATGATTGAAGCTACTGACTGAATGAAAGGAGCTGGCATCTCACTCTCTTTGAAACTTCTTTATCATGCTAAGAGGAGCAGGAAAAAGCAAAAAATTTCAGAATTGCACCTTGCAATGCGGAGAAATTACTGTTTGTGCATTTACAATATTCATTGATTTTTGCCATTGAAAAACGTCCAGAAATGATTGAAGCTACTGACTGAATGAAAGGAGCTGGCATCTCACTCTCTTTGAATCTTCTTTATCATGCTAAGAGGAGCAGGAAAAAGCAAAAAATTTCAGAATTGCACCTTGCAATGCGGAGAAATTACTGTTTGTGCATTTACAATATTCATTGATTTTTACCATTGAAAAACGTCCAGAAATGATTGAAGCTACTGACTGAATGAAAGTAGCTGGCATCTCACTCTCTTTGAATCTTCTTTATCATGCTAAGAGGAGCAGGAAAAAGCAAAAAATTTCAGACTTGCACCTTGCAATGCGGAGAAATTACTGTTTGTGCATTTACAATATTCATTGATTTTTGCCATTGAAAAACATCATGTTATTCATATACCAGAAATGTTTGAAGCTACTGACTGAATGAAAGGAGCTGGCATCTCACTCTCTTTGAATCTTCTTTATCATGCTAAGAGGAGCAGGAAAAAGCAAAAAATTTCAGAATTGCACCTTGCAATGCGGAGAAATTACTGTTTGTGCATTTACAATATTCATTGATTTTTGCCATTGAAAAACGTCCAGAAATGATTGAAGCTACTGACTGAATGAAAGGAGCTGGCATCTCACTCTCTTTGAATCTTCTTTATCATGCTAAGAGGAGCAGGAAAAAGCAAAAAATTTCAGAATTGCACCTTACAATGCGGAGAAATTACAGTTTGTGCATTTACAATATTCATTGATTTTTGCCATTGAAAAACGTCCAGAAATGATTGAAGCTACTGACTGAATGAAAGGAGCTGGCATCTCACTCTCTTTGAATCTTCTTTATCATGCTAAGAGGAGCAGGAAAAAGCAAAAAATTTCAGAATTGCACCTTGCAATGCGGAGAAATTACTGTTTGTGCATTTACAATATTCATTGATTTTTGCCATTGAAAAACGTCCAGAAATGATTGAAGCTACTGACTGAATGAAAGGAGCTGGCATCTCACTCTCTTTGAATCTTCTTTATCATGCTAAGAGGAGCAGGAAAAAGCAAAAAATTTCAGAATTGCACCTTGCAATGCGGAGAAATTACTGTTTGTGCATTTACAATATTCATTGATTTTTGCCATTGAAAAACATCATGTTATTCATATACCAGAAATGTTTGAAGCTACTGACTGAATGAAAGGAGCTGGCATCTCACTCTCTTTGAATCTTCTTTATCATGCTAAGAGGAGCAGGAAAAAGCAAAAAATTTCATAATTGCACCTTGCAATGCGGAGAAATTACTGTTTGTGCAATTACAATATTCATTGATTTTTGCCATTGAAAAACGTCCAGAAATGATTGAAGCTACTGACTGAATGAAAGGAGCTGGCATCTCACTCTCTATGAATCTTCTTTATCATGCTAAGAGGAGCAGGAAAAGCAAAAAATTTCAGAATTGCACCTTGCAATGCGAAGAAATTACAGTTTGTGCATTTACAATATTCATTGACTTTTGCCATTGAAAAACATCCAGAAATGATTGAAGCTACTGACTGAATGAAAGGAGCTGGCATCTCACTCTCTTTGAATCTTCTTTATCATGCTAAGAGGAGCAGGAAAAAGCAAAAAATTTCAGAATTGCACCTTGCAATGCGGAGAAATTACTGTTTGTGCATTTACAATATTCATTGATTTTTGCCATTGAAAAACGTCCAGAAATGATTGAAGCTACTGACTGAATGAAAGGAGCTGGCATCTCACTCTCTTTGAATCTTCTTTATCATGCTAAGAGGAGCAGGAAAAAGCAAAAAATTTCAGAATTGCGCCTTGCAATGCGGAGAAATTACTGTTTGTGCATTTACAAAATTCATTGATTTTTGCCATTGAAAAACATCATGTTATTCATTTACCAGAAATGATTGAAGCTACTGACTGAATGAAAGGAGCTGGCATCTCACTCTCTTTGAATCTTCTTTATCATGCTAAGAGGAGCAGGAAAAAGCAAAACATTTCAGAATTGCACCTTGCAATGCGAAGAAATTACTGTTTGTGCATTTACAATATTCATTGATTTTTGCCATTGAAAAACGTCCAGAAATGATTGAAGCTACTGACTGAATGAAAGGAGCTGGCATCTCACTCTCTTTGAATCTTCTTTATCATGCTAAGAGGAGCAGGAAAAAGCAAAAAATTTCAGAATTGCACCTTGCAATGCGGAGAAATTACTGTTTGTGCATTTACAATATTCATTGATTTTTACCATTGAAAAACGTCCAGAAATGATTGAAGCTACTGACTGAATGAAAGTAGCTGGCATCTCACTCTCTTTGAATCTTCTTTATCATGCTAAGAGGAGCAGGAAAAAGCAAAAAATTTCAGACTTGCACCTTGCAATGCGGAGAAATTACTGTTTGTGCATTTACAATATTTATTGATTTTTGCCATTGAAAAACATCATGTTATTCATATACCAGAAATGTTTGAAGCTACTGACTGAATGAAAGGAGCTGGCATCTCACTCTCTTTGAATCTTCTTTATCATGCTAAGAGGAGCAGGAAAAAGCAAAAAATTTCAGAATTGCACCTTGCAATGCGGAGAAATTACTGTTTGTGCATTTACAATATTCATTGATTTTTGCCATTGAAAAACGTCCAGAAATGATTGAAGCTACTGACTGAATGAAAGGAGCTGGCATCTCACTCTCTTTGAATCTTCTTTATCATGCTAAGAGGAGCAGGAAAAAGCAAAAAATTTCAGAATTGCACCTTACAATGCGGAGAAATTACAGTTTGTGCATTTACAATATTCATTGATTTTTGCCATTGAAAAACGTCCAGAAATGATTGAAGCTACTGACTGAATGAAAGGAGCTGGAATCTCACTCTCTTTGAATCTTCTTTATCAAGTTAAGAGGAGCAGGAAAAAGCAAAAAATTTCAGAATTGCACCTTGCAATGCGGAGAAATTACTGTTTGTGCATTTACAATATTCATTGATTTTTGCCATTGAAAAACATGTTATTCATATACCAGAAATGTTTGAAGCTACTGACTGAATGAAAGGAGCTGGAACCTCACTCTCTTTGAATCTTCTTTATCATGCTAAGAGGAGCAGGAAAAAGCAAAAAATTTCAGAATTGCACCTTGCAATGCGGAGAAATTACTGTTTGTACATTTACAATATTCATTGATTTTTGCCATTGAAAAACGTCCAGAAATGATTGAAGCTACTGACTGAATGAAAGGAGCTGGCATCTCACTCACTTTGAATCTTCTTTATCATGCTAAGAGGAGCAGGAAAAAGCAAAAAATTTCAGAATTGCACCTTGCAATGCGGAGAAATTACTGTTTGTGCATTTACAATATTCATTGATTTTTGCCATTGAAAAACGTCCAGAAATGATTGAAGCTACTGACTGAATGAAAGGAGCTGGCATCTCACTCTCTTTGAATCTTCTTTATCATGCTAAGAGGAGCAGGAAAAAGCAAAAAATTTCAGAATTGCACCTTGCAATGCGGAGAAATTACTGTTTGTGCATTTACAATATTCATTGATTTTTGCCATTGAAAAACGTCCAGAAATGATTGAAGCTACTGACTGAATGAAAGGAGCTGGCATCTCACTCTCTTTGAATTTTCTTTATCATGCTAAGAGGAGCAGGAAAAAGCAAAAAATTTCAGAATTGCACCTTGCAATGCGGAGAAATTACTGTTTGTGCATTTACAATATTCATTGATTTTTGCCATTGAAAAACATGTTATTCATATACCAGAAATGTTTGAAGCTACTGACTGAATGAAAGGAGCTGGCACCTCACTCTCTTTGAATCTTCTTTATCATGCTAAGAGGAGCAGGATAAAGCAAAAAATTTCAGAATTGCACCTTGCAATGCGGAGAAATTACTGTTTGTGCATTTACAATATTCATTGATTTTTGCCATTGAAAAACGTCCAGAAATGATTGAAGCTACTGACTGAATGAAAGGAGCTGGCATCTCACTCTCTTTGAATCTTCTTTATCATGCTAAGAGGAGCTGGAAAAAGCAAAAAATTTCAGAATTGCACCTTGCAATGCGGAGAAATTACTGTTTGTGCATTTACAATATTCATTAATTTTTGCCATTGAAAAACATCATGTTATTCATATACCAGAAATGTTTGAAGCTACTGACTGAATGAAAGGAGCTGGCATCTCACTCTCTTTGAATCTTCTTTATCATGCTAAGAGGAGCAGGAAAAAGCAAAAAATTTCAGAATTGCACCTTGCAATGCGGAGAAATTACTGTTTGTGCATTTACAATATTCATTGATTTTTGCCATTGAAAAACGTCCAGAAATGATTGAAGCTACTGACTGAATGAAAGGAGCTGGCATCTCACTCTCTTTGAATCTTCTTTATCATGCTAAGAGGAGCAGGAAAAAGCAAAAAATTTCAGAATTGCACCTTGCAATGCGGAGAAATTACAGTTTGTGCATTTACAATATTCATTGATTTTTGCCATTGAAAAACGTCCAGAAATGATTGAAGCTACTGACTGAATGAAAGGAGCTGGCATCTCACTCTCTTTGAATCTTCTTTATCATGCTAAGAGGAGCAGGAAAAAGCAAAAAATTTCAGAATTGCTCCTTGCAATGCGGAGAAATTACTGTTTGTGCATTTACAATATTCATTGATTTTTGCCATTGAAAAACATGTTATTCATATACCAGAAATGTTTGAAGCTACTGACTGAATGAAAGGAGCTGGCACCTCACTCTCTTTGAATCTTCTTTATCATGCTAAGAGGAGCAGGAAAAAGCAAAAAATTTCAGAATTGCACCTTGCAATGCGGAGAAATTACTGTTTGTGCATTTACAATATTCATTGATTTTTGCCATTGAAAAACGTCCAGAAATGATTGAAGCTACTGACTGAATGAAAGGAGCTGGCATCTCACTCTCTTTGAATCTTCTTTATCATGCTAAGAGGAGCAGGAAAAAGCAAAAAATTTCAGAATTGCACCTTGCAATGCGGAGAAATTACTGTTTGTGCATTTACAATATTCATTGATTTTTGCCATTGAAAAACATCATGTTATTCATATACCAGAAATGATTGAAGCTACTGACTGAATGAAAGGAGCTGGCATCTCACTCTCTTTGAATCTTCTTTATCATGCTAAGAGGAGCAGGAAAATGTAAAAAATTTCAGAATTGCACCTTGCAATGCGGAGAAATTACTGTTTGTGCATTTACAATATTCAATGATTTTTGCCATTGAAAAACGTCCAGAAATGATTGAAGCTACTGACTGAACGAAAGGAGCTGGCATCTCACTCTCTTTGAATCTTCTTTATCATGCTAAGAGGAGCAGGAAAAAGCAAAAAATTTCAGAATTGCACCTTGCAATGCGGAGAAATTACTGTTTGTGCATTTACAATATTCATTGATTTTTGCCATTGAAAAACATCATGTTATTCATATACCAGAAATGTTTGAAGCTACTGACTGAATGAAAGGAGCTGGCATCTCACTCTCTTTGAATCTTCTTTATCATGCTAAGAGGAGCAGGAAAAAGCAAAAAATTTCAGAATTGCACCTTGCAATGCGGAGAAATTTCTGTTTGTGCATTTACAATATTCATTGATTTTTGCCATTGAAAAACGTCCAGAAATGATTGAAGCTACTGACTGAATGAAAGGAGCTGGCATCTCACTCTCTTTGAATCTTCTTTACCATGCTAAGGGGAGCAGGAAAGAGCAAAAAATTTCAGAATTGCACCTTGCAATGCGGAGAAATTACTGTTTGTGCATTTACAATATTCATTGATTTTTGCCATTGAAAAACGTCCAGAAATGATTGAAGCTACTGACTGAATGAAAGGAGCTGGCATCTCACTCTCTTTGAATCTTCTTTATCATGCTAAGAGGAGCAGGAAAAAGCAAAAAATTTCAGAATTGCACCTTACAATGCGGAGAAATTACAGTTTGTGCATTTACAATATTCATTGATTTTTGCCATTGAAAAACGTCCAGAAATGATTGAAGCTACTGACTGAATGAAAGGAGCTGGCATCTCACTCTCTTTGAATCTTCTTTATCATGCTAAGAGGAGCAGGAAAAAGCAAAAAAATTCAGAATTGCACCTTGCAATGCGGAGAAATTACTGTTTGTGCATTTACAATATTCATTGATTTTTGCCATTGAAAAACGTCCAGAAATGATTGAAGCTACTGACTGAATGAAAGGAGCTGGCATCTCACTCTCTTTGAATTTTCTTTATCATGCTAAGAGGAGCAGGAAAAAGCAAAAAATTTCAGAATTGCACCTTGCAATGCGGAGAAATTACAGTTTGTGCATTAACAATATTCATTGATTTTTGCCATTGAAAAACATGTTATTCATATACCAGAAATGTTTGAAGCTACTGACTGAATGAAAGGAGCTGGCACCTCACTCTCTTTGAATCTTCTTTATCATGCTAAGAGGAGCAGGAAAAAGCAAAAAATTTCAGAATTGCACCTTGCAATGCGGAGAAATTACTGTTTGTGCATTTACAATATTCATTGATTTTTGCCATTGAAAAACGTCCAGAAATGATTGAAGCTACTGACTGAATGAAAGGAGCTGGCATCTCACTCTCTTTGAATCTTCTTTATCATGCTAAGAGGAGCAGGAAAAAGCAAAAAATTTCAGAATTGCACCTTGCAATGCGGAGAAATTACTGTTTGTGCATTTACAATATTCATTGATTTTTGCCATTGAAAAACATCATGTTATTCATATACCAGAAATGTTTGAAGCTACTGATTGAATGAAAGGAGCTGGCATCTCACTCTCTTTGAATCTTCTTTATCATGCTAAGAGGAGCAGGAAAAAGCAAAAAATTTCAGAATTGCACCTTGCAATGCGGAGAAATTACTGTTTGTGCATTTACAATATTCATTGATTTTTGCCATTGAAAAACGTCCAGAAATGATTGAAGCTACTGACTGAATGAAAAGAGCTGGCATCTCACTCTCTTTGAATCTTCTTTATCATGCTAAGAGGAGCAGGAAAAAGCAAAAAATTTCAGAATTGCACCTTGCAATGCGGAGAAATTACAGTTTGTGCATTTACAATATTCATTGATTTTTGCCATTGAAAAACGTACAGAAATGATTGAAGCTACTGACTGAATGAAAGGAGCTGGCATCTCACTCTCTTTGAATCTTCTTTATCATGCTAAGAGGAGCAGGAAAAAGCAAAAAATTTCAGAATTGCTCCTTGCAATGCGGAGAAATTACTGTTTGTGCATTTACAATATTCATTGATTTTTGCCATTGAAAAACATGTTATTCATATACCAGAAATGTTTGAAGCTACTGACTGAATGAAAGGAGCTGGCACCTCACTCTCTTTGAATCTTCTTTATCATGCTAAGAGGAGCAGGAAAAAGCAAAAATTTCAGAATTGCACCTTGCAATGCGGAGAAATTACTGTTTGTGCATTTACAATATTCATTGATTTTTGCCATTGAAAAACGTCCAGAAATGATTGAAGCTACTGACTGAATGAAAGGAGCTGGCATCTCACTCTCTTTGAATCTTCTTTATCATGCTAAGAGGAGCAGGAAAAAGCAAAAAATTTCAGAATTGCACCTTGCAATGCGGAGAAATTACTGTTTGTGCATTTACAATATTCATTGATTTTTGCCATTGAAAAACGTCCAGAAATGATTGAAGCTACTGACTGAATGAAAGGAGCTGGCATCTCACTCTCTTTGAATCTTCTTTATCATGCTAAGAGGAGCAGGAGAAAGCAAAAAATTTCAGAATTGCACCTTGCAATGCGGAGAAATTACTGTTTGTGCATTTACAATATTCATTGATTTTTGCCATTGAAAAACGTCCAGAAATGATTGAAGCTACTGACTGATTGAAAGGAGCTGGCATCTCACTCTCTTTGAATCTTCTTTATCATGCTAAGAGGAGCAGGAAAAAGCAAAAAATTTCAGAATTGCACCTTGCAATGCGGAGAAATAACTGTTTGTGCATTTACAATATTCATTGATTTTTGCCATTGAAAAACGTTATTCATATACCAGAAATGTTTGAAGCTACTGACTGAATGAAAGGAGCTGGCACCTCACTCTCTTTGAATCTTCTTTATCATGCTAAGAGGAGCAGGAATAAGCAAAAAATTTCAGAATTGCACCTTGCAATGCGGAAAAATTACTGTTTGTGCATTTACAATATTCATTGATTTTTGCCATTGAAAAACGTCCAGAAATGATTGAAGCTACTGACTGAATGAAAGGAGCTGGCATCTCACTCTCTTTGAATCTTCTTTATCATGCTAAGAGGAGCAGGAAAAAGCAAAAAATTTCAGAATTGCACCTTGCAATGCGGAGAAATTACTGTTTGTGCATTTACAAAATTAATTGATTTTTGCCATTGAAAAACATCATGTTATTCATTTACCAGAAATGATTGAAGCTACTGACTGAATGTAAGGAGCTGGCATCTCACTCTCTTTGAATCTTCTTTATCATGCTAAGAGGAGCAGGAAAAAGCAAAAAATTTCAGAATTGCACCTTGCAATGCGGAGAAATTACTGTTTGTGCATTTACAATATTCATTGATTTTTGCCATTGAAAAACGTCCAGAAATGATTGAAGCTACTGACTGAATGAAAGGAGCTGGCATCTCACTCTCTTTGAATCTTCTTTATCATGCTAAGAGGAGCAGGAAAAAGCAAAAAATTTCAGAATTGCACCTTGCAATGCGGAGAAATTACTGTTTGTGCATTTACAATATTCATTGATTTTTGCCATTGAAAAACATCATGTTATTCATATACCAGAAATGTTTGAAGCTACTGATTGAATGAAAGGAGCTGGCATCTCACTCTCTTTGAATCTTCTTTATCATGCTAAGAGGAGCAGGAAAAAGCAAAAAATTTCAGAATTGCACCTTGCAATGCGGAGAAATTACTGTTTGTGCATTTACAATATTCATTGATTTTTGCCATTGAAAAACGTCCAGAAATGATTGAAGCTACTGACTGAATGAAAAGAGCTGGCATCTCACTCTCTTTGAATCTTCTTTATCATGCTAAGAGGAGCAGGAAAAAGCAAAAAATTTCAGAATTGCACCTTGCAATGCGGAGAAATTACAGTTTGTGCATTTACAATATTCATTGATTTTTGCCATTGAAAAACGTCCAGAAATGATTGAAGCTACTGACTGAATGAAAGGAGCTGGCATCTCACTCTCTTTGAATCTTCTTTATCATGCTAAGAGGAGCAGGAAAAAGCAAAAAATTTCAGACTTGCACCTTGCAATGCGGAGAAATTACTGTTTGTGCATTTACAATATTTATTGATTTTTGCCATTGAAAAACATCATGTTATTCATATACCAGAAATGTTTGAAGCTACTGACTGAATGAAAGGAGCTGGCATCTCACTCTCTTTGAATCTTCTTTATCATGCTAAGAGGAGCAGGAAAAAGCAAAAAATTTCAGAATTGCACCTTGCAATGCGGAGAAATTACTGTTTGTGCATTTACAATATTCATTGATTTTTGCCATTGAAAAACGTCCAGAAATGATTGAAGCTACTGACTGAATGAAAGGAGCTGGCATCTCACTCTCTTTGAATCTTCTTTATCATGCTAAGAGGAGCAGGAAAAAGCAAAAAATTTCAGAATTGCACCTTACAATGCGGAGAAATTACAGTTTGTGCATTTACAATATTCATTGATTTTTGCCATTGAAAAACGTCCAGAAATGATTGAAGCTACTGACTGAATGAAAGGAGCTGGCATCTCACTCTCTTTGAATCTTCTTTATCAAGTTAAGAGGAGCAGGAAAAAGCAAAAAATTTCAGAATTGCACCTTGCAATGCGGAGAAATTACTGTTTGTGCATTTACAATATTCATTGATTTTTGCCATTGAAAAACATGTTATTCATATACCAGAAATGTTTGAAGCTACTGACTGAATGAAAGGAGCTGGAACCTCACTCTCTTTGAATCTTCTTTATCATGCTAAGAGGAGCAGGAAAAAGCAAAAAATTTCAGAATTGCACCTTGCAATGCGGAGAAATTACTGTGTGTACATTTACAATATTCATTGATTTTTGCCATTGAAAAACGTCCAGAAATGATTGAAGCTACTGACTGAATGAAAGGAGCTGGCATCTCACTCACTTTGAATCTTCTTTATCATGCTAAGAGGAGCAGGAAAAAGCAAAAAATTTCAGAATTGCACCTTGCAATGCGGAGAAATTACTGTTTGTGCATTTACAATATTCATTGATTTTTGCCATTGAAAAACGTCCAGAAATGATTGAAGCTACTGACTGAATGAAAGGAGCTGGCATCTCACTCTCTTTGAATCTTCTTTATCATGCTAAGAGGAGCAGGAAAAAGCAAAAAATTTCAGAATTGCACCTTGCAATGCGGAGAAATTACTGTTTGTGCATTTACAATATTCATTGATTTTTGCCATTGAAAAACGTCCAGAAATGATTGAAGCTACTGACTGAATGAAAGGAGCTGGCATCTCACTCTCTTTGAATTTTCTTTATCATGCTAAGAGGAGCAGGAAAAAGCAAAAAATTTCAGAATTGCACCTTGCAATGCGGAGAAATTACTGTTTGTGCATTTACAATATTCATTGATTTTTGCCATTGAAAAACATGTTATTCATATACCAGAAATGTTTGAAGCTACTGACTGAATGAAAGGAGCTGGCACCTCACTCTCTTTGGATCTTCTTTATCATGCTAAGAGGAGCAGGATAAAGCAAAAAATTTCAGAATTGCACCTTGCAATGCGGAGAAATTACTGTTTGTGCATTTACAATATTCATTGATTTTTGCCATTGAAAAACGTCCAGAAATGATTGAAGCTACTGACTGAATGAAAGGAGCTGGCATCTCACTCTCTTTGAATCTTCTTTATCATGCTAAGAGGAGCTGGAAAAAGCAAAAAATTTCAGAATTGCACCTTGCAATGCGGAGAAATTACTGTTTGTGCATTTACAATATTCATTAATTTTTGCCATTGAAAAACATCATGTTATTCATATACCAGAAATGTTTGCAGCTACTGACTGAATGAAAGGAGCTGGCATCTCACTCTCTTTGAATCTTCTTTATCATGCTAAGAGGAGCAGGAAAAAGCAAAAAATTTCAGAATTGCACCTTGCAATGCGGAGAAATTACTGTTTGTGCATTTACAATATTCATTGATTTTTGCCATTGAAAAACGTCCAGAAATGATTGAAGCTACTGACTGAATGAAAGGAGCTGGCATCTCACTCTCTTTGAATCTTCTTTATCATGCTAAGAGGAGCAGGAAAAAGCAAAAAATTTCAGAATTGCACCTTGCAATGCGGAGAAATTACAGTTTGTGCATTTACAATATTCATTGATTTTTGCCATTGAAAAACGTCCAGAAATGATTGAAGCTACTGACTGAATGAAAGGAGCTGGCATCTCACTCTCTTTGAATCTTCTTTATCATGCTAAGAGGAGCAGGAAAAAGCAAAAAATTTCAGAATTGCTCCATGCAATGCGGAGAAATTACTGTTTGTGCATTTACAATATTCATTGATTTTTGCCATTGAAAAACATGTTATTCATATACCAGAAATGTTTGAAGCTACTGACTGAATGAAAGGAGCTGGCACCTCACTCTCTTTGAATCTTCTTTATCATGCTAAGAGGAGCAGGAAAAAGCAAAAAATTTCAGAATTGCACCTTGCAATGCGGAGAAATTACTGTTTGTGCATTTACAATATTCATTGATTTTTGCCATTGAAAAACGTCCAGAAATGATTGAAGCTACTGACTGAATGAAAGGAGCTGGCATCTCACTCTCTTTGAATCTTCTTTATCATGCTAAGAGGAGCAGGAAAAAGCAAAAAATTTCAGAATTGCACCTTGCAATGCGGAGAAATTACTGTTTGTGCATTTACAATATTCATTGATTTTTGCCATTGAAAAACATCATGTTATTCATATACCAGAAATGATTGAAGCTACTGACTGAATGAAAGGAGCTGGCATCTCACTCTCTTTGAATCTTCTTTATCATGCTAAGAGGAGCAGGAAAATGTAAAAAATTTCAGAATTGCACCTTGCAATGTGGAGAAATTACTGTTTGTGCATTTACAATATTCAATGATTTTTGCCATTGAAAAACGTCCAGAAATGATTGAAGCTACTGACTGAACGAAAGGAGCTGGCATCTCACTCTCTTTGAATCTTCTTTATCATGCTAAGAGGAGCAGGAAAAAGCAAAAAATTTCAGAATTGCACCTTGCAATGCGGAGAAATTACTGTTTGTGCATTTACAATATTCATTGATTTTTGCCATTGAAAAACATCATGTTATTCATATACCAGAAATGTTTGAAGCTACTGACTGAATGAAAGGAGCTGGCATCTCACTCTCTTTGAATCTTCTTTATCATGCTAAGAGGAGCAGGAAAAAGCAAAAAATTTCAGAATTGCACCTTGCAATGCGGAGAAATTTCTGTTTGTGCATTTACAATATTCATTGATTTTTGCCATTGAAAAACGTCCAGAAATGATTGAAGCTACTGACTGAATGAAAGGAGCTGGCATCTCACTCTCTTTGAATCTTCTTTACCATGCTAAGGGGAGCAGGAAAAAGCAAAAAATTTCAGAATTGCACATTGCAATGCGGAGAAATTACTGTTTGTGCATTTACAATATTCATTGATTTTTGCCATTGAAAAACGTCCAGAAATGATTGAAGCTACTGACTGAATGAAAGGAGCTGGCATCTCACTCTCTTTGAATCTTCTTTATCATGCTAAGAGGAGCAGGAAAAAGCAAAAAATTTCAGAATTGCACCTTACAATGCGGAGAAATTACAGTTTGTGCATTTACAATATTCATTGATTTTTGCCATTGAAAAACGTCCAGAAATGATTGAAGCTACTGACTGAATGAAAGGAGCTGGCATCTCACTCTCTTTGAATCTTCTTTATCATGCTAAGAGGAGCAGGAAAAAGCAAAAAAATTCAGAATTGCACCTTGCAATGCGGAGAAATTACTGTTTGTGCATTTACAATATTCATTGATTTTTGCCATTGAAAAACGTCCAGAAATGATTGAAGCTACTGACTGAATGAAAGGAGCTGGCATCTCACTCTCTTTGAATTTTCTTTATCATGCTAAGAGGAGCAGGAAAAAGCAAAAAATTTCAGAATTGCACCTTGCAATGCGGAGAAATTACAGTTTGTGCATTAACAATATTCATTGATTTTTGCCATTGAAAAACATGTTATTCATATACCAGAAATGTTTGAAGCTACTGACTGAATGAAAGGAGCTGGCACCTCACTCTCTTTGAATCTTCTTTATCATGCTAAGAGGAGCAGGAAAAAGCAAAAAATTTCAGAATTGCACCTTGCAATGCGGAGAAATTACTGTTTGTGCATTTACAATATTCATTGATTTTTGCCATTGAAAAACGTCCAGAAATGATTGAAGCTACTGACTGAATGAAAGGAGCTGGCATCTCACTCTCTTTGAATCTTCTTTATCATGCTAAGAGGAGCAGGAAAAAGCAAAAAATTTCAGAATTGCACCTTGCAATGCGGAGAAATTACTGTTTGTGCATTTACAATATTCATTGATTTTTGCCATTGAAAAACATCATGTTATTCATATACCAGAAATGTTTGAAGCTACTGATTGAATGAAAGGAGCTGGCATCTCACTCTCTTTGAATCTTCTTTATCATGCTAAGAGGAGCAGGAAAAAGCAAAAAATTTCAGAATTGCACCTTGCAATGCGGAGAAATTACTGTTTGTGCATTTACAATATTCATTGATTTTTGCCATTGAAAAACGTCCAGAAATGATTGAAGCTACTGACTGAATGAAAAGAGCTGGCATCTCACTCTCTTTGAATCTTCTTTATCATGCTAAGAGGAGCAGGAAAAAGCAAAAAATTTCAGAATTGCACCTTGCAATGCGGAGAAATTACAGTTTGTGCATTTACAATATTCATTGATTTTTGCCATTGAAAAACGTACAGAAATGATTGAAGCTACTGACTGAATGAAAGGAGCTGGCATCTCACTCTCTTTGAATCTTCTTTATCATGCTAAGAGGAGCAGGAAAAAGCAAAAAATTTCAGAATTGCTCCTTGCAATGCGGAGAAATTACTGTTTGTGCATTTACAATATTCATTGATTTTTGCCATTGAAAAACATGTTATTCATATACCAGAAATGTTTGAAGCTACTGACTGAATGAAAGGAGCTGGCACCTCACTCTCTTTGAATCTTCTTTATCATGCTAAGAGGAGCAGGAAAAAGCAAAAATTTCAGAATTGCACCTTGCAATGCGGAGAAATTACTGTTTGTGCATTTACAATATTCATTGATTTTTGCCATTGAAAAACGTCCAGAAATGATTGAAGCTACTGACTGAATGAAAGGAGCTGGCATCTCACTCTCTTTGAATCTTCTTTATCATGCTAAGAGGAGCAGGAAAAAGCAAAAAATTTCAGAATTGCACCTTGCAATGCGGAGAAATTACTGTTTGTGCATTTACAATATTCATTGATTTTTGCCATTGAAAAACGTCCAGAAATGATTGAAGCTACTGACTGAATGAAAGGAGCTGGCATCTCACTCTCTTTTAATCTTCTTTATCATGCTAAGAGGAGCAGGAGAAAGCAAAAAATTTCAGAATTGCACCTTGCAATGCGGAGAAATTACTGTTTGTGCATTTACAATATTCATTGATTTTTGCCATTGAAAAACGTCCAGAAATGATTGAAGCTACTGACTGAATGAAAGGAGCTGGCATCTCACTCTCTTTGAATCTTCTTTATCATGCTAAGAGGAGCAGGAAAAAGCAAAAAATTTCAGAATTGCACCTTGCAATGCGGAGAAATAACTGTTTGTGCATTTACAATATTCATTGATTTTTGCCATTGAAAAACGTTATTCATATACCAGAAATGTTTGAAGCTACTGACTGAATGAAAGGAGCTGGCACCTCACTCTCTTTGAATCTTCTTTATCATGCTAAGAGGAGCAGGAATAAGCAAAAAATTTCAGAATTGCACCTTGCAATGCGGAAAAATTACTGTTTGTGCATTTACAATATTCATTGATTTTTGCCATTGAAAAACGTCCAGAAATGATTGAAGCTACTGACTGAATGAAAGGAGCTGGCATCTCACTCTCTTTGAATCTTCTTTATCATGCTAAGAGGAGCAGGAAAAAGCAAAAAATTTCAGAATTGCACCTTGCAATGCGGAGAAATTACTGTTTGTGCATTTACAAAATTAATTGATTTTTGCCATTGAAAAACATCATGTTATTCATTTACCAGAAATGATTGAAGCTACTGACTGAATGTAAGGAGCTGGCATCTCACTCTCTTTGAATCTTCTTTATCATGCTAAGAGGAGCAGGAAAAAGCAAAAAATTTCAGAATTGCACCTTGCAATGCGGAGAAATTACTGTTTGTGCATTTACAATATTCATTGATTTTTGCCATTGAAAAACGTCCAGAAATGATTGAAGCTACTGACTGAATGAAAGGAGCTGGCATCTCACTCTCTTTGAATCTTCTTTATCATGCTAAGAGGAGCAGGAAAAAGCAAAAAATTTCAGAATTGCACCTTGCAATGCGGAGAAATTACTGTTTGTGCATTTACAATATTCATTGATTTTTGCCATTGAAAAACATCATGTTATTCATATACCAGAAATGTTTGAAGCTACTGATTGAATGAAAGGAGCTGGCATCTCACTCTCTTTGAATCTTCTTTATCATGCTAAGAGGAGCAGGAAAAAGCAAAAAATTTCAGAATTGCACCTTGCAATGCGGAGAAATTACTGTTTGTGCATTTACAATATTCATTGATTTTTGCCATTGAAAAACGTCCAGAAATGATTGAAGCTACTGACTGAATGAAAAGAGCTGGCATCTCACTCTCTTTGAATCTTCTTTATCATGCTAAGAGGAGCAGGAAAAAGCAAAAAATTTCAGAATTGCACCTTGCAATGCGGAGAAATTACAGTTTGTGCATTTACAATATTCATTGATTTTTGCCATTGAAAAACGTCCAGAAATGATTGAAGCTACTGACTGAATGAAAGGAGCTGGCATCTCACTCTCTTTGAATCTTCTTTATCATGCTAAGAGGAGCAGGAAAAAGCAAAAAATTTCAGAATTGCTCCTTGCAATGCGGAGAAATTACTGTTTGTGCATTTACAATATTCATTGATTTTTGCCATTGAAAAACATGTTATTCATATACCAGAAATGTTTGAAGCTACTGACTGAATGAAAGGAGCTGGCACCTCACTCTCTTTGAATCTTCTTTATCATGCTAAGAGGAGCAGGAAAAAGCAAAAATTTCAGAATTGCACCTTGCAATGCGGAGAAATTACTGTTTGTGCATTTACAATATTCATTGATTTTTGCCATTGAAAAACGTCCAGAAATGATTGAAGCTACTGACTGAATGAAAGGAGCTGGCATCTCACTCTCTTTGAATCTTCTTTATCATGCTAAGAGGAGCAGGAAAAAGCAAAAAATTTCAGAATTGCACCTTGCAATGCGGAGAAATTACTGTTTGTGCATTTACAATATTCATTGATTTTTGCCATTGAAAAACGTCCAGAAATGATTGAAGCTACTGACTGAATGAAAGGAGCTGGCATCTCACTCTCTTTGAATCTTCTTTATCATGCTAAGAGGAGCAGGAAAAAGCAAAAAATTTCAGAATTGCACCTTGCAATGCGGAGAAATTACTGTTTGTGCATTTACAATATTCATTGATTTTTGCCATTGAAAAACGTCCAGAAATGATTGAAGCTACTGACTGAATGAAAGGAGCTGGCATCTCACTCTCTTTGAATCTTCTTTATCATGCTAAGAGGAGCAGGAAAAAGCAAAAAATTTCAGAATTGCACCTTGCAATGCGGAGAAATAACTGTTTGTGCATTTACAATATTCATTGATTTTTGCCATTGAAAAACGTTATTCATATACCAGAAATGTTTGAAGCTACTGACTGAATGAAAGGAGCTGGCACCTCACTCTCTTTGAATCTTCTTTATCATGCTAAGAGGAGCAGGAATAAGCAAAAAATTTCAGAATTGCACCTTGCAATGCGGAAAAATTACTGTTTGTGCATTTACAATATTCATTGATTTTTGCCATTGAAAAACGTCCAGAAATGATTGAAGCTACTGACTGAATGAAAGGAGCTGGCATCTCACTCTCTTTGAATCTTCTTTATCATGCTAAGAGGAGCAGGAAAAAGCATAAAATTTCAGAATTGCACCTTGCAATGCGGAGAAATTACTGTTTGTGCATTTACAATATTCATTGATTTTTGCCATTGAAAAACGTCCAGAAATGATTGAAGCTACTGACTGATTGAAAGGAGCTGGCATCTCACTCTCTTTGAATCTTCTTTATCATGCTAAGAGGAGCAGGAAAAAGCAAAAAATTTCAGAATTGCGCCTTGCAATGCGGAGAAATTACTGTTTGTGCATTTACAAAATTCATTGATTTTTGCCATTGAAAAACATCATGTTATTCATTTACCAGAAATGATTGAAGCTACTGACTGAATGTAAGGAGCTGGCATCTCACTCTCTTTGAATCTTCTTTATCATGCTAAGAGGAGCAGGAAAAAGCAAAAAATTTCAGAATTGCACCTTGCAATGCGGAGAAATTACTGTTTGTGCATTTACAATATTCGTTGATTTTTGCCATTGAAAAACGTCCAGAAATGATTGAAGCTACTGACTGAATGAAAGGAGCTGGCATCTCACTCTCTTTGAATCTTCTTTATCATGCTAAGAGGAGCAGGAAAAAGCAAAAAATTTCAGAATTGCACCTTGCAATGCGGAGAAATTACTGTTTGTGCATTTACAATATTCATTGATTTTTGCCATTGAAAAACATCATGTTATTCATATACCAGAAATGAATGAAGCTACTGACTGAATGAAAGGAGCTGGCATCTCACTCTCTTTGAATCTTCTTTATCATGCTAAGAGGAGCAGGAAAAAGTAAAAAATTTCAGAATTGCACCTTGCAATGCGGAGAAATTACTGTTTGTGCATTTACAATATTCAATGATTTTTGCCATTGAAAAACGTCCAGAAATGATTGAAGCTACTGACTGAACGAAAGGAGCTGGCGTCTCACTCTCTTTGAATCTTCTTTATCATGCTAAGAGGAGCAGGAAAAAGCAAAAAATTTCAGAATTGTACCTTGCAATGCGGAGAAATTGCTGTTTGTGCATTTACAATATTCATTGATTTTTGCCATTGAAAAACATCATGTTATTCATATACCAGAAATGTTTGAAGCTACTGACTGAATGAAAGGAGCTGGCATCTCACTCTCTTTGAATCTTTTTTATCATGCTAAGAGGAGCAGGAAAAAGCAAAAAATTTCAGAATTGCACCTTGCAATGCGGAGAAATTACTGTTTGTGCATTTACAATATTCATTGATTTTTGCCATTGAAAAACGTCCAGAAATGATTGAAGCTACTGACTAAATGAAAGGAGCTGGCATCTCACTCTCTTTGAATCTTCTTTATCATGCTAAGAGGAGCAGGAAAAAGCAAAAAATTTCAGAATTGCACCTTGCAATGCGGAGAAATTACTGTTTGTGCATTTACAATATTCATTGATTTTTGCCATTGAAAAACGTCCAGAAATGATTGAAGCTACTGACTGAATGAAAGGAGCTGGCATCTCACTCTCTTTGAATCTTCTTTATCATGCTAAGAGGAGCAGGAAAAAGCAAAAAATTTCAGAATTGCACCTTGCAATGCGGAGAAATTACTGTTTGTGCATTTACAATATTCATTGATTTTTGCCATTGAAAAACATCATGTTATTCATATACCAGAAATGATTGAAGCTACTGACTGAATGAAAGGAGCTGGCATCTCACTCTCTTTGAATCTTCTTTATCATGCTAAGAGGAGCAGGAAAAAGCAAAAAATTTCAGAATTGCACCTTGCAATGCGGAGAAATTACTGTTTGTGCATTTACAATATTCATTGATTTTTGCAATTGAAAAACGTCCAGAAATGATTGAAGCTACTGACTGAATGAAAGGAGCTGGCTTCTCACTCTCTTTGAATCTTCTTTATCATGCTAAGAGGAGCAGGAAAAAGCAAAAAATTTCAGAATTGCACCTTGCAATGCGGAGAAATTACTGTTTGTGCATTTACAATATTCATTGATTTTTGCCATTGAAAAACGTCCAGAAATGATTGAAGCTACTGACTGAATGAAAGGAGCTGGCATCTCACTCTCTTTGAATCTTGTTTATCATGCTAAGAGGAGCAGGAAAAAGCAAAAAATTTCAGAATTGCAACTTGCAATGCGGAGAAATTACTGTTTGTGCATTTAGAATATTCATTGATTTTTGCCATTGAAAAACGTCCAGAAATGATTGAAGCTACTGACTGAATGAAAGGAGCTGGCATCTCACTCTCTTTGAATCTTCTTTATCATGCTAAGAGGAGCAGGAAAAAGCAAAAAATCTCAGAATTGCACCTTGCAATGCGGAGAAATTACTGTTTGTGCATTTACAATATTCATTGATTTTTGCCATTGAAAAACATCATGTTATTCATATACCAGAAATGATTGAAGCTACTGACTGAATGAAAGCAGCTGGCATCTCACTCTCTTTGAATCTTCTTTATCATGCTAAGAGGAGCAGGAAAAAGTAAAAAATTTCAGAATTGCACCTTGCAATGCGGAGAAATTACTGTTTGTGCATTTACAATATTCAATGATTTTTGCCATTGAAAAACGTCCAGAAATGATTGAAGCTACTGACTGAATGAAAGGAGCTGGCATCTCACTCTCTTTGAATCTTCTTTATCATGCTAAGAGGAGCAGGATAAAGCAAAAAATTTCAGAATTGCACCTTGCAATGCGGAGAAATTACTGTTTGTGCATTTACAATATTCATTGATTTTTGCCATTGAAAAACATCATTTTATTCATATACCAGAAATGTTTGAAGCTACTGACTGAATGAAAGGAGCTGGCATCTCACTCTCCTTGAATCTTCTTTATCATGCTAAGAGGAGCAGGAAAAAGCAAAAAATTTCAGAATTGCACCTTGCAATGCGGAGAAATTACTGTTTGTGCATTTACAATATTCATTGATTTTTGCCATTGAAAAACATCATGTTATTCATATACCAGAAATGTTTGAAGCTACTGACTGAATGAAAGGAGCTGGCATCTCACTCTCTTTGAATCTTCTTTATCATGCTAAGAGGAGCAGGAAAAAGCAAAAAATTTCAGAATTGCACCTTGCAATGCGGAGAAATTACTGTTTGTGCATTTACAATATTCATTGATTTTTGCCATTGAAAAACATCACGTTATTCATATACCAGAAATGATTGAAGCTACTGACTGAATGAAAGGAGCTGGCATCTCACTCTCTTTGAATCTTCTTTATCATGCTAAGAGGAGCAGGAAAAAGCAAAAAATTTCAGAGTTGCACCTTGCAATGCGGAGAAATTACTGTTTGTGCATTTACAATATTCATTGATTTTTGCAATTGAAAAACGTCCAGAAATGATTGAAGCTACTGACTGAATGAAAGGAGCTGGCATCTCACTCTCTTTGAATCTTCTTTATCATGCTAAGAGGAGCAGGAAAAAGCAAAAAATTTCAGAATTGCACCTTGCAATGCGGAGAAATTACTGTTTGTGCATTTACAATATTCATTGATTTTTGCCATTGAAAAACAATCATGTTATTCATATACCAGGAATGTTGAAGCTACTGACTGAATGAAAGGAGCTGGCATCTCACTCTCTTTTGAATTTTCTTTATCATGCTAAGAGGAGCAGGAAAAAGCAAAAAATTTCAGAATTGCACCTTGCAATGCGGAGAAATTACTGTTTGTGCATTTACAATATTCATTGATTTTTGCCATTGAAAAACATCATGTTATTCATATACCAGAAATGTTTGAAGCTACTGACTGAATGAAAGGAGCTGGCATCTCACTCTCTTTGAATCTTCTTTATCATGCTAAGAGGAGCAGGAAAAAGCAAAAAATTTCAGAATTGCACCTTGCAATGCGGAGAAATTACTGTTTGTGCATTTACAATATTCATTGATTTTTGCCATTGAAAAACATCACGTTATTCATATACCAGAAATGATTGAAGCTACTGACTGAATGAAAGGAGCTGGCATCTCACTCTCTTTGAATCTTCTTTATCATGCTAAGAGGAGCAGGAAAAAGCAAAAAATTTCAGAGGTTGCACCTTGCAATGCGGAGAAATTACTGTTTGTGCATTTACAATATTCATTGATTTTTGCAATTGAAAAACGTCCAGAAATGATTGAAGCTACTGACTGAATGAAAGGAGCTGGCATCTCACTCTCTTTGAATCTTCTTTATCATGCTAAGAGGAGCAGGAAAAAGCAAAAAATTTCAGAATTGCACCTTGCAATGCGGAGAAATTACTGTTTGTGCATTTACAATATTCATTGATTTTTGCCATTGAAAAACATCATGTTATTCATATACCAGGAATGTTTGAAGCTACTGACTGAATGAAAGGAGCTGGCATCTCACTCTCTTTGAATCTTCTTTATCATGCTAAGAGGAGCAGGAAAAAGCAAAAAATTTCAGAATTGCACCTTGCAATGCGGAGAAATTACTGTTTGTGCATTTACAATATTCATTGATTTTTGCCATTGAAAAACGTCCAGAAATGATTGAAGCTACTGACTGAATGAAAGGAGCTGGCATCTCACTCTCTTTTAATCTTGTTTATCATGCTAAGAGGAGCAGGAAAAAGCAAAAAATTTCAGAATTGCACCTTGCAATGCGGAGAAATTACTGTTTGTGCATTTACAATATTCATTGATTTTTGCCATTGAAAAACGTCCAGAAATGATTGAAGCTACTGACTGAATGAAAGGAGCTGGCATCTCACTCTCTTTGAATCTTCTTTATCATGCTAAGAGGAGCAGGAAAAAGCAAAAAATTTCAGAATTGCACCTTGCAATGCGGAGAAATTACTGTTTGTGCATTTACAATATTCATTGATTTTTGCCATTGAAAAACATCATGTTATTCATATACCAGAAATGATTGAAGCTACTGACTGAATGAAAGGAGCTGGCATCTCACTCTCTTTGAATCTTCTTTATCATGCTAAGAGGAGCAGGAAAAAGTAAAAAATTTCAGAATTGCACCTTGCAATGCGGAGAAATTACTGTTTGTGCATTTACAATATTCAATGATTTTTGCCATTGAAAAACGTCCAGAAATGATTGAAGCTACTGACTGAATGAAAGGAGCTGGCATCTCACTCTCTTTGAATCTTCTTTATCATGCTAAGAGGAGCAGGAAAAAGCAAAAAATTTCAGAATTGCACCTTGCAATGCGGAGAAATTACTGTTTGTGCATTTACAATATTCATTGATTTTTGCCATTGAAAAACATCATGTTATTCATCTACCAGGAAATGTTTGAAGCTACTGACTGAATGAAAGGAGCTGGCATCTCACTCTCTTTGAATCTTCTTTATCATGCTAAGAGGAGCAGGAAAAGCAAAAAATTTCAGAATTGCACCTTGCAATGCGGAGAAATTACTGTTTGTGCATTTACAATATTCATTGATTTTTGCATTGAAAAACGTCCAGAAATGATTGAAGCTACTGACTGAATGAAAGGAGCTGGCATCTCACTCTCTTTTAATCTTGTTTATCATGCTAAGAGGAGCAGGAAAAAGCAAAAAATTTCAGAATTGCACCTTGCAATGCGGAGAAATTACTGTTTGTGCATTTACAATATTCATTGATTTTTGCCATTGAAAAACGTCCAGAATGATTGAAGCTACTGACTGAATGAAAGGAGCTGGCATCTCACTCTCTTTGAATCTTCTTTATCATGCTAAGAGGAGCAGGAAAAAGCAAAAAATTTCAGAATTGCACTTGCAATGCGGAGAAATTACTGTTTGTGCATTTACAATATTCATTGATTTTTGCCATTGAAAAACATCATGTTATTCATATACCAGAAATGATTGAAGCTACTGACTGAATGAAAGGAGCTGGCATCTCACTCTCTTTGAATCTTCTTTATCATGCTAAGAGGAGCAGGAAAAAGTAAAAAATTTCAGAATTGCACCTTGCAATGCGGAGAAATTACTGTTTGTGCATTTACAATATTCATTGATTTTTGCCATTGAAAAACGTCCAGAAATGATTGAAGCTACTGACTGAATGAAAGGAGCTGGCATCTCACTCTCTTTGAATCTTCTTTATCATGCTAAGAGGAGCAGGATAAAGCAAAAAATTTCAGAATTGCACCTTGCAATGCGGAGAAATTACTGTTTGTGCATTTACAATATTCATTGATTTTTGCCATTGAAAAACATCATTTTATTCATATACCAGAAATGTTTGAAGCTACTGACTGAATGAAAGGAGCTGGCATCTCACTCTCTTGAATCTTCTTTATCATGCTAAGAGGAGCAGGAAAAAGCAAAAAATTTCAGAATTGCACCTTGCAATGCGGAGAAATTACTGTTTGTGCATTTACAATATTCATTGATTTTTGCCATTGAAAAACATCATGTTATTCATATACCAGAAATGTTTGAAGCTACTGACTGAATGAAAGGAGCTGGCATCTCACTCTCTTTGAATCTTCTTTATCATGCTAAGAGGAGCAGGAAAAAGCAAAAAATTTCAGAATTGCACCTTGCAATGCGGAGAAATTACTGTTTGTGCATTTACAATATTCATTGATTTTTGCCATTGAAAAACATCACGTTATTCATATACCAGAAATGATTGAAGCTACTGACTGAATGAAAGGAGCTGGCATCTCACTCTCTTTGAATCTTCTTTATCATGCTAAGAGGAGCAGGAAAAAGCAAAAAATTTCAGAAGTTGCACCTTGCAATGCGGAGAAATTACTGTTTGTGCATTTACAATATTCATTGATTTTTGCAATTGAAAAACGTCCAGAAATGATTGAAGCTACTGACTGAATGAAAGGAGCTGGCATCTCACTCTCTTTGAATCTTCTTTATCATGCTAAGAGGAGCAGGAAAAAGCAAAAAATTTCAGAATTGCACCTTGCAATGCGGAGAAATTACTGTTTGTGCATTTACAATATTCATTGATTTTTGCCATTGAAAAACATCATGTTATTCATATACCAGGAATGTTTGAAGCTACTGACTGAATGAAAGGAGCTGGCATCTCACTCTCTTTGAATCTTCTTTATCATGCTAAGAGGAGCAGGAAAAAGCAAAAAATTTCAGAATTGCACCTTGCAATGCGGAGAAATTACTGTTTGTGCATTTACAATATTCATTGATTTTTGCCATTGAAAAACCGTACCAGAAATGATTGAAGCTACTGACTGAATGAAAGGAGCTGGCATCTCACTCTCTTTTAATCTTGTTTATCATGCTAAGAGGAGCAGGAAAAAGCAAAAAATTTCAGAATTGCACCTTGCAATGCGGAGAAATTACTGTTTGTGCATTTACAATATTCATTGATTTTTGCCATTGAAAAACGTCCAGAAATGATTGAAGCTACTGACTGAATGAAAGGAGCTGGCATCTCACTCTCTTTGAATCTTCTTTATCATGCTAAGAGGAGCAGGAAAAAGCAAAAAATTTCAGAATTGCACCTTGCAATGCGGAGAAATTACTGTTTGTGCATTTACAATATTCATTGATTTTTGCCATTGAAAAACATCATGTTATTCATATACCAGAAATGATTGAAGCTACTGACTGAATGAAAGGAGCTGGCATCTCACTCTCTTTGAATCTTCTTTATCATGCTAAGAGGAGCAGGAAAAAGTAAAAAATTTCAGAATTGCACCTTGCAATGCGGAGAAATTACTGTTTGTGCATTTACAATATTCAATGATTTTTGCCATTGAAAAACGTCCAGAAATGATTGAAGCTACTGACTGAATGAAAGGAGCTGGCATCTCACTCTCTTTGAATCTTCTTTATCATGCTAAGAGGAGCAGGAAAAAGCAAAAAATTTCAGAATTGCACCTTGCAATGCGGAGAAATTACTGTTTGTGCATTTACAATATTCATTGATTTATGCCATTGAAAAACATCATGTTATTCATATACCAGGAATGTTTGAAGCTACTGACTGAATGAAAGGAGCTGGCATCTCACTCTCTTTGAATCTTCTTTATCATGCTAAGAGGAGCAGGAAAAAGCAAAAATTTCAGAATTGCACCTTGCAATGCGGAGAAATTACTGTTTGTGCATTTACAATATTCATTGATTTTTGCCATTGAAAAACGTCCAGAAATGATTGAAGCTACTGACTGAATGAAAGGAGCTGGCATCTCACTCTCTTTTAATCTTGTTTATCATGCTAAGAGGAGCAGGAAAAAGCAAAAAATTTCAGAATTGCACCTTGCAATGCGGAGAAATTACTGTTTGTGCATTTACAATATTCATTGATTTTTGCCATTGAAAAACGTCCAGAAATGATTGAAGCTACTGACTGAATGAAAGGAGCTGGCATCTCACTCTCTTTGAATCTTCTTTATCATGCTAAGAGGAGCAGGAAAAAGCAAAAAATTTCAGAATTGCACCTTGCAATGCGGAGAAATTACTGTTTGTGCATTTACAATATTCATTGATTTTTGCCATTGAAAAACATCATGTTATTCATATACCAGAAATGATTGAAGCTACTGACTGAATGAAAGGAGCTGGCATCTCACTCTCTTTGAATCTTCTTTATCATGCTAAGAGGAGCAGGAAAAAGTAAAAAATTTCAGAATTGCACCTTGCAATGCGGAGAAATTACTGTTTGTGCATTTACAATATTCAATGATTTTTGCCATTGAAAAACGTCCAGAAATGATTGAAGCTACTGACTGAATGAAAGGAGCTGGCATCTCACTCTCTTTGAATCTTCTTTATCATGCTAATAGGAGCAGGAAAAAGCAAAAAATTTCAGAATTGCACCTTGCAATGCGGAGAAATTACTGTTTGTGCATTTACAATATTCATTGATTTTTGCCATTGAAAAACATCATGTTATTCATATACCAGAAATGATTGAAGCTACTGACTGAATGAAAGGAGCTGGCATCTCACTCTCTTTGAATCTTCTTTATCATGCTAAGAGGAGCAGGAAAAAGTAAAAAATTTCAGAATTGCACCTTGCAATGCGGAGAAATTACTGTTTGTGCATTTACAATATTCAATGATTTTTGCCTTTGAAAAACGTCCAGAAATGATTGAAGCTACTGACTGAACGAAAGGAGCTGGCATCTCACTCTCTTTGAATCTTCTTTATCATGCTAAGAGGAGCAGGAAAAAGCAAAAAATTTCAGAATTGCACCTTGCAATGCGGAGAAATTACTGTTTGTGCATTTACAATATTCATTGATTTTTGCCATTGAAAAACATCATGTTATTCATATACCAGAAATGATTGATGCTACTGACTGAATGAAAGGAGCTGGCATCTCACTCTCTTTGAATCTTCTTTATCATGCTAAGAGGAGCAGGAAAAAGCAAAAAATTTCAGAATTGCACCTTGCAATGCGGAGAAATTACTGTTTGTGCATTTACAATATTCATTGATTTTTGCCATTGAAAAACATCATGTTATTCATATACCAGAAATGTTTGAAGCTACTGACTGAATGAAAGGAGCTGGCATCTCACTCTCTTTGAATCTTCTTTATCATGCTAAGAGGAGCAGGAAAAAGCAAAAAATTTCAGAATTGCACCTTGCAATGCGGAGAAATTACTGTTTGTGCATTTACAATATTCATTGATTTTTGCAATTGAAAAACGTCCAGAAATGATTGAAGCTACTGACTGAATGAAAGGAGCTGGCATCTCACTCTCTTTGAATCTTCTTTATCATGCTAAGAGGAGCAGGAAAAAGCAAAAAATTTCAGAATTGCACCTTGCAATGCGGAGAAATTACTGTTTGTGCATTTACAATATTCATTGATTTTTGCCATTGAAAAACATTATGTTATTCATATACCAGGAATGTTTGAAGCTACTGACTGAATGAAAGGAGCTGGCATCTCACTCTCTTTGAATCTTCTTTATCATGCTAAGAGGAGCAGGAAAAAGTAAAAAATTTCAGAATTGCACCTTGCAATGCGGAGAAATTACTGTTTGTGCATTTACAATATTCAATGATTTTTGCCATTGAAAAACGTCCAGAAATGATTGAAGCTACTGACTGAATGAAAGGAGCTGGCATCTCACTCTCTTTGAATCTTCTTTATCATGCTAAGAGGAGCAGGAAAAAGCAAAAAATTTCAGAATTGCACCTTGCAATGCGGAGAAATTACTGTTTGTGCATTTACAATATTCATTGATTTTTGCCATTGAAAAACATCATGTTATTCATATACCAGAAATGATTGAAGCTACTGACTGAATGAAAGGAGCTGGCATCTCACTCTCTTTGAATCTTCTTTATCATGCTAAGAGGAGCAGGAAAAAGTAAAAAATTTCAGAATTGCACCTTGCAATGCGGAGAAATTACTGTTTGTGCATTTACAATATTCAATGCTTTTTGCCTTTGAAAAACGTCCAGAAATGATTGAAGCTACTGACTGAACGAAAGGAGCTGGCATCTCACTCTCTTTGAATCTTCTTTATCATGCTAAGAGGAGCAGGAAAAAGGAAAAAATTTCAGAATTGCACCTTGCAATGCGGAGAAATTACTGTTTGTGCATTTACAATATTCATTGATTTTTGCCATTGAAAAACATCATGTTATTCATATACCAGAAATGATTGATGCTACTGACTGAATGAAAGGAGCTGGCATCTCACTCTCTTTGAATCTTCTTTATCATGCTAAGAGGAGCAGGAAAAAGCAAAAAATTTCAGAATTGCACCTTGCAATGCGGAGAAATTACTGTTTGTGCATTTACAATATTCATTGATTTTTGCCATTGAAAAACATCATGTTATTCATATACCAGAAATGTTTGAAGCTACTGACTGAATGAAAGGAGCTGGCATCTCACTCTCTTTGAATCTTCTTTATCATGCTAAGAGGAGCAGGAAAAAGCAAAAAATTTCAGAATTGCACCTTGCAATGCGGAGAAATTACTGTTTGTGCATTTACAATATTCATTGATTTTTGCAATTGAAAAACGTCCAGAAATGATTGAAGCTACTGACTGAATGAAAGGAGCTGGCATCTCACTCTCTTTGAATCTTCTTTATCATGCTAAGAGGAGCAGGAAAAAGCAAAAAATTTCAGAATTGCACCTTGCAATGCGGAGAAATTACTGTTTGTGCATTTACAATATTCATTGATTTTTGCCATTGAAAACCATTATGTTATTCATATACCAGGAATGTTTGAAGCTACTGACTGAATGAAAGGAGCTGGCATCTCACTCTCTTTGAATCTTCTTTATCATGCTAAGAGGAGCAGGAAAAAGTAAAAAATTTCAGAATTGCACCTTGCAATGCGGAGAAATTACTGTTTGTGCATTTACAATATTCATTGATTTTTGCCATTGAAAAACGTCCAGAAATGATTGAAGCTACTGACTGAATGAAAGGAGCTGGCATCTCACTCTCTTTGAATCTTGTTTATCATGCTAAGAGAAGCAGGAAAAAGCAAAAAATTTCAGAATTGCACCTTGCAATGCGAAGAAATTACTGTTTGTGCATTTACAATATTCATTGATGTTTGCCATTGAAAAACGTCCAGAAATGATTGAAGCTACTGACTGAATGAAAGGAGCTGGCATCTCACTCTCTTTGAATCTTCTTTATCATGCTAAGAGGAGCAGGAAAAAGCAAAAAATTTCAGAGTTGCACCTTGCAATGCGGAGAAATTACTGCTTGTGCATTTACAATATTCATTGATTTTTGCAATTGAAAAACGTCCAGAAATGATTGAAGCTACTGACTGAATGAAAGGAGCTGGCATCTCACTCTCTTTGAATCTTCTTTATCATGCTAAGAGGAGCAGGAAAAAGCAAAAAATTTCAGAATTGCACCTTGCAATGCGGAGAAATTACTGTTTGTGCATTTACAATATTCATTGATTTTTGCCATTGAAAAACATCATGTTATTCATATACCAGGAATGTTTGAAGCTACTGACTGAATGAAAGGAGCTGGCATCTCACTCTCTTTGAATCTTCTTTATCATGCTAAGAGGAGCAGGAAAAAGCAAAAAATTTCAGAATTGCACCTTGCAATGCGGAGAAATTACTGTTTGTGCATTTACAATATTCATTGATTTTTGCCATTGAAAAACGTCCAGAAATGATTGAAGCTACTGACTGAATGAAAGGAGCTGGCATCTCACTCTCTTTTAATCTTGCTTATCATGCTAAGAGGAGCAGGAAAAAGCAAAAAATTTCAGAATTGCACCTTGCAATGCGGAGAAATTACTGTTTGTGCATTTACAATATTCATTGATTTTTGCCATTGAAAAACGTCCAGAAATGATTGAAGCTACTGACTGAATGAAAGGAGCTGGCATCTCACTCTCTTTGAATCTTCTTTATCATGCTAAGAGGAGCAGGAAAAAGCAAAAAATTTCAGAATTGCACCTTGCAATGCGGAGAAATTACTGTTTGTGCATTTACAATATTCATTGATTTTTGCCATTGAAAAACATCATGTTATTCATATACCAGAAATGATTGAAGCTACTGACTGAATGAAAGGAGCTGGCATCTCACTCTCTTTGAATCTTCTTTATCATGCTAAGAGGAGCAGGAAAAAGTAAAAAATTTCAGAATTGCACCTTGCAATGCGGAGAAATTACTGTTTGTGCATTTACAATATTCAATGATTTTTGCCATTGAAAAACGTCCAGAAATGATTGAAGCTACTGACTGAATGAAAGGAGCTGGCATCTCACTCTCTTTGAATCTTCTTTATCATGCTAAGAGGAGCAGGAAAAAGCAAAAAATTTCAGAATTGCACCTTGCAATGCGGAGAAATTACTGTTTGTGCATTTACAATATTCATTGATTTTTGCCATTGAAAAACATCATGTTATTCATATACCAGAAATGATTGAATCTACTGACTGAATGAAAGGAGCTGGCATCTCACTCTCTTTGAATCTTCTTTATCATGCTAAGAGGAGCAGGAAAAAGTAAAAAATTTCAGAATTGCACCTTGCAATGCGGAGAAATTACTGTTTGTGCATTTACAATATTCAATGATTTTTGCCTTTGAAAAACGTCCAGAAATGATTGAAGCTACTGACTGAACGAAAGGAGCTGGCATCTCACTCTCTTTGAATCTTCTTTATCATGCTAAGAGGAGCAGGAAAAAGCAAAAAATTTCAGAATTGCACCTTGCAATGCGGAGAAATTACTGTTTGTGCATTTACAATATTCATTGATTTTTGCCATTGAAAAACATCATGTTATTCATATACCAGAAATGATTGATGCTACTGACTGAATGAAAGGAGCTGGCATCTCACTCTCTTTGAATCTTCTTTATCATGCTAAGAGGAGCAGGAAAAAGCAAAAAATTTCAGAATTGCACCTTGCAATGCGGAGAAATTACTGTTTGTGCATTTACAATATTCATTGATTTTTGCCATTGAAAAACATCATGTTATTCATATACCAGGAATGTTTGAAGCTACTGACTGAATGAAAGGAGCTGGCATCTCACTCTCTTTGAATCTTCTTTATCATGCTAAGAGGAGCAGGAAAAAGCAAAAAATTTCAGAATTGCACCTTGCAATGCGGAGAAATTACTGTTTGTGCATTTACAATATTCATTGATTTTTGCCATTGAAAAACGTCCAGAAATGATTGAAGCTACTGACTGAATGAAAGGAGCTGGCATCTCACTCTCTTTTAATCTTGTTTATCATGCTAAGAGGAGCAGGAAAAAGCAAAAAATTTCAGAATTGCACCTTGCAATGCGGAGAAATTACTGTTTGTGCATTTACAATATTCATTGATTTTTGCCATTGAAAAACGTCCAGAAATGATTGAAGCTACTGACTGAATGAAAGGAGCTGGCATCTCACTCTCTTTGAATCTTCTTTATCATGCTAAGAGGAGCAGGAAAAAGCAAAAAATTTCAGAATTGCACCTTGCAATGCGGAGAAATTACTGTTTGTGCATTTACAATATTCATTGATTTTTGCCATTGAAAAACATCATGTTATTCATATACCAGAAATGATTGAAGCTACTGACTGAATGAAAGGAGCTGGCATCTCACTCTCTTTGAATCTTCTTTATCATGCTAAGAGGAGCAGGAAAAAGTAAAAAATTTCAGAATTGCACCTTGCAATGCGGAGAAATTACTGTTTGTGCATTTACAATATTCAATGATTTTTGCCATTGAAAAACGTCCAGAAATAATTGAAGCTACTGACTGAATGAAAGGAGCTGGCATCTCACTCTCTTTGAATCTTCTTTATCATGCTAAGAGGAGCAGGAAAAAGCAAAAAATTTCAGAATTGCACCTTGCAATGCGGAGAAATTACTGTTTGTGCATTTACAATATTCATTGATTTTTGCCATTGAAAAACATCATGTTATTCATATACCAGAAATGATTGAAGCTACTGACTGAATGAAAGGAGCTGGCATCTCACTCTCTTTGAATCTTCTTTATCATGCTAAGAGGAGCAGGAAAAAGTAAAAAATTTCAGAATTGCACCTTGCAATGCGGAGAAATTACTGTTTGTGCATTTACAATATTCAATGATTTTTGCCTTTGAAAAACGTCCAGAAATGATTGAAGCTACTGACTGAACGAAAGGAGCTGGCATCTCACTCTCTTTGAATCTTCTTTATCATGCTAAGAGGAGCAGGAAAAAGCAAAAAATTTCAGAATTGCACCTTGCAATGCGGAGAAATTACTGTTTGTGCATTTACAATATTCATTGATTTTTGCCATTGAAAAACATCATGTTATTCATATACCAGAAATGATTGATGCTACTGACTGAATGAAAGGAGCTGGCATCTCACTCTCTTTGAATCTTCTTTATCATGCTAAGAGGAGCAGGAAAAAGCAAAAAATTTCAGAATTGCACCTTGCAATGCGGAGAAATTACTGTTTGTGCATTTACAATATTCATTGATTTTTGCCATTGAAAAACATCATGTTATTCATATACCAGAAATGTTTGAAGCTACTGACTGAATGAAAGGAGCTGGCATCTCACTCTCTTTGAATCTTCTTTATCATGCTAAGAGGAGCAGGAAAAAGCAAAAAATTTCAGAATTGCACCTTGCAATGCGGAGAAATTACTGTTTGTGCATTTACAATATTCATTGATTTTTGCAATTGAAAAACGTCCAGAAATGATTGAAGCTACTGACTGAATGAAAGGAGCTGGCATCTCACTCTCTTTGAATCTTCTTTATCATGCTAAGAGGAGCAGGAAAAAGCAAAAAATTTCAGAATTGCACCTTGCAATGCGGAGAAATTACTGTTTGTGCATTTACAATATTCATTGATTTTTGCCATTGAAAAACATTATGTTATTCATATACCAGGAATGTTTGAAGCTACTGACTGAATGAAAGGAGCTGGCATCTCACTCTCTTTGAATCTTCTTTATCATGCTAAGAGGAGCAGGAAAAAGTAAAAAATTTCAGAATTGCACCTTGCAATGCGGAGAAATTACTGTTTGTGCATTTACAATATTCATTGATTTTTGCCATTGAAAAACGTCCAGAAATGATTGAAGCTACTGACTGAATGAAAGGAGCTGGCATCTCACTCTCTTTGAATCTTGTTTATCATGCTAAGAGAAGCAGGAAAAAGCAAAAAATTTCAGAATTGCACCTTGCAATGCGAAGAAATTACTGTTTGTGCATTTACAATATTCATTGATGTTTGCCATTGAAAAACGTCCAGAAATGATTGAAGCTACTGACTGAATGAAAGGAGCTGGCATCTCACTTTCTTTGAATCTTCTTTATTATGCTAAGAGGAGCAGGAAAAAGCAAAAAATTTCAGAATTGCACCTTGCAATGCGGAGAAATTACTGTTTGTGCATTTACAATATTCATTGATTTTTGCCATTGAAATACATCATGTTATTCATATACCAGAAATGATTGAAGCTACTGACTGAATGAAAGGAGCTGGCATCTCACTCTCTTTGAATCTTCTTTATCATGCTAAGAGGAGCAGGAAAAAGTAAAAAATTTCAGTATTGCACCTTGCAATGCGGAGAAATTACTGTTTGTGCATTTACAATATTCAATGATTTTTGCCATTGAAAAACGTCCAGAAATGATTGAAGCTACTGACTGAATGAAAGGAGCTGGCATCTCACTCTCTTTGAATCTTCTTTATCATGCTAAGAGGAGCAGGAAAAAGCAAAAAACTTCAGAATTGCACCTTGCAATGCGGAGAAATTACTGTTTGTGCATTTACAATATTCATTGATTTTTGCCATTGAAAAACATCATGTTATTCATATTCCAGAAATGATTGAAGCTACTGACTGAATGAAAGGAGCTGGCATCTCACTCTCTTTGAATCTTCTTTATCATGCTAAGAGGAGCAGGAAAAAGTAAAAAATTTCAGAATTGCACCTTGCAATGCGGAGAAATTACTCTTTGTGCATTTACAATATTCAATGATTTTTGCCTTTGAAAAACGTCCAGAAATGATTGAAGCTACTGACTGAACGAAAGGAGCTGGCATCTCACTCTCTTTGAATCTTCTTTATCATGCTAAGAGGAGCAGGAAAAAGCAAAAAATTTCAGAATTGCACCTTGCAATGCGGAGAAATTACTGTTTGTGCATTTACAATATTCATTGATTTTTGCCATTGAAAAACATCATGTTATTCATATACCAGAAATGTTTGAAGCTACTGACTGAATGAAAGGAGCTGGCATCTCACTCTCTTTGAATCTTCTTTATCATGCTAAGAGGAGCAGGAAAAAGCAAAAAATTTCAGAATTGCACCTTGCAATGCGGAGAAATTACTGTTTGTGCATTTACAATATTCATTGATTTTTGCCATTGAAAAACGTCCAGAAATGATTGAAGCTACTGACTGAATGAAAGGAGCTGGCATCTCACTCTGAATTTTCTTTATCATGCTAAGAGGAGCAGGAAAAAGCAAAAAATTTCAGAATTGCACCTTGCAATGCGGAGAAATTACTGTTTGTGCATTTACAATATTCATTGATTTTTGCCATTGAAAAACGTCCAGAAATGATTGAAGCTACTGACTGAATGAAAGGAGCTGGCATCTCACTCTCTTTGAATCTTCTTTATCATGCTAAGAGGAGCAGGAAAAAGCAAAAAATTTCAGAATTGCACCTTGCAATGCGGAGAAATTACTGTTTGTGCATTTACAATATTCATTGATTTTTGACATTGAAAAACATCATGTTATTCATATACCAGAAATGATTGAAGCTACTGACTGAATGAAAGGAGCTGGCATCTCACTCTCTTTGAATCTTCTTTATCATGCTAAGAGAAGCAGGAAAAAGTAAAAAATTTCAGAATTGCACCTTGCAATGCGGAGAAATTACTGTTTGTGCATTTACAATATTCAATGATTTTTGCCATTGAAAAACGTCCAGAAATGATTGAAGCTACTGACTGAATGAAAGGAGCTGGCATCTCACTCTCTTTGAATCTTCTTTATCATGCTAAGAGGAGCAGGAAAAAGCAAAAAACTTCAGAATTGCACCTTGCAATGCGGAGAAATTACTGTTTGTGCATTTACAATATTCATTGATTTTTGCCATTGAAAAACATCATGTTATTCATATACCAGAAATGATTGAAGCTACTGACTGAATAAAAGGAGCTGGCATCTCACTCTCTTTGAATCTTCTTTATCATGCTAAGAGGAGCAGGAAAAAGTAAAAAATTTCAGAATTGCACCTTGCAATGCGGAGAAATTACTGTTTGTGCATTTACAATATTCAATGATTTTTGCCTTTGAAAAACGTCCAGAAATGATTGAAGCTACTGACTGAACGAAAGGAGCTGGCATCTCACTCTCTTTGAATCTTCTTTATCATGCTAAGAGGAGCAGGAAAAAGCAAAAAATTTCAGAATTGCACCTTGCAATGCGGAGAAATTACTGTTTGTGCATTTACAATATTCATTGATTTTTGCCATTGAAAAACGTCCAGAAATGATTGAAGCTACTGACTGAATGAAAGCAGCTGGCATCTCACTCTGAATTTTCTTTATCATGCTAAGAGGAGCAGGAAAAAGCAAAAAATTTCAGAATTGCACCTTGCAATGCGGAGAAATTACTCTTTGTGCATTTACAATATTCATTGATTTTTGCCATTGAAAAACGTCCAGAAATGATTGAAGCTACTGACTGAATGAAAGGAGCTGGCATCTCACTCTCTTTGAATCGTCTTTATCATGCTAAGAGGAGCAGGAAAAAGCAAAAAATTTCAGAATTGCACCTTGCAATGCGGAGAAATTACTGTTTGTGCATTTACAATATTCATTGATTTTTGCCATTGAAAAACATTATGTTATTCATATACCAGAAATGTTTGAAGCTACTGACTGAGTGAAAGGAGCTGGCATCTCACTCTCTTTGAATCTTCTTTATCATGCTAAGAGGAGCAGGAAAAAGCAAAAAATTTCAGAATTGCACCTTGCAATGCGGAGAAATTACTGTTTGTGCATTTACAATATTCATTGATTTTTGCCATTGAAAAACATCATGTTATTCATAAACCAGAAATGTTTGAAGCTACTGACTGAATGAAAGGAGCTGGCATCTCACTCTCTTTGAATCTTCTTTATCATGCTTGGATTAGCAGGAAAAAGCAAAAAATTTCAGAATTGCACCTTGCAATGTGGAGATATTACTGTTTGTGCATTTACAATATTCATTGATTTTTGCCATTGAAAAACATGTTTTTCATATACCAGAAATGTTTGAAGCTGCTGACTGAATGAAAAGAGCTGGCATCTCACTCTCTTTGAATCTTCTTTATCATGCTAGGATTAACAGGAAAAAGCAAAAAATTTCAGAATTGCACCTTGCAATGTGGAGATATTACTGTTTGTGCATTTACAATATTCATTGATTTTTGCCATTGAAAAACGTCCAGAAATGATTGAAGCTACTGACTGAATGAAAGCAGCTGGCATCTCACTCTGAATTTTCTTTATCATGCTAAGAGGAGCAGGAAAAAGCAAAAAATTTCAGAATTGCACCTTGCAATGCGGAGAAATTACTGTTTGTGCATTTACAATATTCATTGATTTTTGCCATTGAAAAACGTCCAGAAATGATTGAAGCTACTGACTGAATGAAAGGAGCTGGCATCTCACTCTCTTTGAATCTTCTTTATCATGCTAAGAGGAGCAGGAAAAAGCAAAAAATTTCAGAATTGCACCTTGCAATGCGGAGAAATTACTGTTTGTGCATTTACAATATTCATTGATTTTTGCCATTGAAAAACATCATGTTATTCATATACCAGAAATGATTGAAGCTACTGACTGAATGAAAGGAGCTGGCATCTCACTCTCTTTGAATCTTCTTTATCATGCTAAGAGGAGCAGGAAAAAGTAAAAAATTTCAGAATTGCACCTTGCAATGCGGAGAAATTACTGTTTGTGCATTTACAATATTCAATGATTTTTGCCTTTGAAAAACGTCCAGAAATGATTGAAGCTACTGACTGAACGAAAGGAGCTGGCATCTCACTCTCTTTGAATCTTCTTTATCATGCTAAGAGGAGCAGGAAAAAGCAAAAAATTTCAGAATTGCACCTTGCAATGCGGAGAAATTACTGTTTGTGCATTTACAATATTCATTGATTTTTGCCATTGAAAAACATCATGTTATTCATATACCAGAAATGATTGATGCTACTGACTGAATGAAAGGAGCTGGCATCTCACTCTCTTTGAATCTTCTTTATCATGCTAAGAGGAGCAGGAAAAAGCAAAAAATTTCAGAATTGCACCTTGCAATGCGGAGAAATTACTGTTTGTGCATTTACAATATTCATTGATTTTTGCCATTGAAAAACATCATGTTATTCATATACCAGGAATGTTTGAAGCTACTGACTGAATGAAAGGAGCTGGCATCTCACTCTCTTTGAATCTTCTTTATCATGCTAAGAGGAGCAGGAAAAAGCAAAAAATTTCAGAATTGCACCTTGCAATGCGGAGAAATTACTGTTTGTGCATTTACAATATTCATTGATTTTTGCCATTGAAAAACGTCCAGAAATGATTGAAGCTACTGACTGAATGAAAGGAGCTGGCATCTCACTCTCTTTTAATCTTGTTTATCATGCTAAGAGGAGCAGGAAAAAGCAAAAAATTTCAGAATTGCACCTTGCAATGCGGAGAAATTACTGTTTGTGCATTTACAATATTCATTGATTTTTGCCATTGAAAAACGTCCAGAAATGATTGAAGCTACTGACTGAATGAAAGGAGCTGGCATCTCACTCTCTTTGAATCTTCTTTATCATGCTAAGAGGAGCAGGAAAAAGCAAAAAATTTCAGAATTGCACCTTGCAATGCGGAGAAATTACTGTTTGTGCATTTACAATATTCATTGATTTTTGCCATTGAAAAACATCATGTTATTCATATACCAGAAATGATTGAAGCTACTGACTGAATGAAAGGAGCTGGCATCTCACTCTCTTTGAATCTTCTTTATCATGCTAAGAGGAGCAGGAAAAAGTAAAAAATTTCAGAATTGCACCTTGCAATGCGGAGAAATTACTGTTTGTGCATTTACAATATTCAATGATTTTTGCCATTGAAAAACGTCCAGAAATGATTGAAGCTACTGACTGAATGAAAGGAGCTGGCATCTCACTCTCTTTGAATCTTCTTTATCATGCTAAGAGGAGCAGGAAAAAGCAAAAAATTTCAGAATTGCACCTTGCAATGCGGAGAAATTACTGTTTGTGCATTTACAATATTCATTGATTTTTGCCATTGAAAAACATCATGTTATTCATATACCAGAAATGATTGAAGCTACTGACTGAATGAAAGGAGCTGGCATCTCACTCTCTTTGAATCTTCTTTATCATGCTAAGAGGAGCAGGAAAAAGTAAAAAATTTCAGAATTGCACCTTGCAATGCGGAGAAATTACTGTTTGTGCATTTACAATATTCAATGATTTTTGCCTTTGAAAAACGTCCAGAAATGATTGAAGCTACTGACTGAACGAAAGGAGCTGGCATCTCACTCTCTTTGAATCTTCTTTATCATGCTAAGAGGAGCAGGAAAAAGCAAAAAATTTCAGAATTGCACCTTGCAATGCGGAGAAATTACTGTTTGTGCATTTACAATATTCATTGATTTTTGCCATTGAAAAACATCATGTTATTCATATACCAGAAATGATTGATGCTACTGACTGAATGAAAGGAGCTGGCATCTCACTCTCTTTGAATCTTCTTTATCATGCTAAGAGGAGCAGGAAAAAGCAAAAAATTTCAGAATTGCACCTTGCAATGCGGAGAAATTACTGTTTGTGCATTTACAATATTCATTGATTTTTGCCATTGAAAAACATCATGTTATTCATATACCAGAAATGTTTGAAGCTACTGACTGAATGAAAGGAGCTGGCATCTCACTCTCTTTGAATCTTCTTTATCATGCTAAGAGGAGCAGGAAAAAGCAAAAAATTTCAGAATTGCACCTTGCAATGCGGAGAAATTACTGTTTGTGCATTTACAATATTCATTGATTTTTGCAATTGAAAAACGTCCAGAAATGATTGAAGCTACTGACTGAATGAAAGGAGCTGGCATCTCACTCTCTTTGAATCTTCTTTATCATGCTAAGAGGAGCAGGAAAAAGCAAAAAATTTCAGAATTGCACCTTGCAATGCGGAGAAATTACTGTTTGTGCATTTACAATATTCATTGATTTTTGCCATTGAAAAACATTATGTTATTCATATACCAGGAATGTTTGAAGCTACTGACTGAATGAAAGGAGCTGGCATCTCACTCTCTTTGAATCTTCTTTATCATGCTAAGAGGAGCAGGAAAAAGTAAAAAATTTCAGAATTGCACCTTGCAATGCGGAGAAATTACTGTTTGTGCATTTACAATATTCATTGATTTTTGCCATTGAAAAACGTCCAGAAATGATTGAAGCTACTGACTGAATGAAAGGAGCTGGCATCTCACTCTCTTTGAATCTTGTTTATCATGCTAAGAGAAGCAGGAAAAAGCAAAAAATTTCAGAATTGCACCTTGCAATGCGAAGAAATTACTGTTTGTGCATTTACAATATTCATTGATGTTTGCCATTGAAAAACGTCCAGAAATGATTGAAGCTACTGACTGAATGAAAGGAGCTGGCATCTCACTTTCTTTGAATCTTCTTTATTATGCTAAGAGGAGCAGGAAAAAGCAAAAAATTTCAGAATTGCACCTTGCAATGCGGAGAAATTACTGTTTGTGCATTTACAATATTCATTGATTTTTGCCATTGAAAAACATCATGTTATTCATATACCAGAAATGATTGAAGCTACTGACTGAATGAAAGGAGCTGGCATCTCACTCTCTTTGAATCTTCTTTATCATGCTAAGAGGAGCAGGAAAAAGTAAAAAATTTCAGTATTGCACCTTGCAATGCGGAGAAATTACTGTTTGTGCATTTACAATATTCAATGATTTTTGCCATTGAAAAACGTCCAGAAATGATTGAAGCTACTGACTGAATGAAAGGAGCTGGCATCTCACTCTCTTTGAATCTTCTTTATCATGCTAAGAGGAGCAGGAAAAAGCAAAAAACTTCAGAATTGCACCTTGCAATGCGGAGAAATTACTGTTTGTGCATTTACAATATTCATTGATTTTTGCCATTGAAAAACATCATGTTATTCATATTCCAGAAATGATTGAAGCTACTGACTGAATGAAAGGAGCTGGCATCTCACTCTCTTTGAATCTTCTTTATCATGCTAAGAGGAGCAGGAAAAAGTAAAAAATTTCAGAATTGCACCTTGCAATGCGGAGAAATTACTCTTTGTGCATTTACAATATTCAATGATTTTTGCCTTTGAAAAACGTCCAGAAATGATTGAAGCTACTGACTGAACGAAAGGAGCTGGCATCTCACTCTCTTTGAATCTTCTTTATCATGCTAAGAGGAGCAGGAAAAAGCAAAAAATTTCAGAATTGCACCTTGCAATGCGGAGAAATTACTGTTTGTGCATTTACAATATTCATTGATTTTTGCCATTGAAAAACATCATGTTATTCATATACCAGAAATGTTTGAAGCTACTGACTGAATGAAAGGAGCTGGCATCTCACTCTCTTTGAATCTTCTTTATCATGCTAAGAGGAGCAGGAAAAAGCAAAAAATTTCAGAATTGCACCTTGCAATGCGGAGAAATTACTGTTTGTGCATTTACAATATTCATTGATTTTTGCCATTGAAAAACGTCCAGAAATGATTGAAGCTACTGACTGAATGAAAGGAGCTGGCATCTCACTCTGAATTTTCTTTATCATGCTAAGAGGAGCAGGAAAAAGCAAAAAATTTCAGAATTGCACCTTGCAATGCGGAGAAATTACTGTTTGTGCATTTACAATATTCATTGATTTTTGCCATTGAAAAACGTCCAGAAATGATTGAAGCTACTGACTGAATGAAAGGAGCTGGCATCTCACTCTCTTTGAATCTTCTTTATCATGCTAAGAGGAGCAGGAAAAAGCAAAAAATTTCAGAATTGCACCTTGCAATGCGGAGAAATTACTGTTTGTGCATTTACAATATTCATTGATTTTTGACATTGAAAAACATCATGTTATTCATATACCAGAAATGATTGAAGCTACTGACTGAATGAAAGGAGCTGGCATCTCACTCTCTTTGAATCTTCTTTATCATGCTAAGAGAAGCAGGAAAAAGTAAAAAATTTCAGAATTGCACCTTGCAATGCGGAGAAATTACTGTTTGTGCATTTACAATATTCAATGATTTTTGCCATTGAAAAACGTCCAGAAATGATTGAAGCTACTGACTGAATGAAAGGAGCTGGCATCTCACTCTCTTTGAATCTTCTTTATCATGCTAAGAGGAGCAGGAAAAAGCAAAAAACTTCAGAATTGCACCTTGCAATGCGGAGAAATTACTGTTTGTGCATTTACAATATTCATTGATTTTTGCCATTGAAAAACATCATGTTATTCATATACCAGAAATGATTGAAGCTACTGACTGAATAAAAGGAGCTGGCATCTCACTCTCTTTGAATCTTCTTTATCATGCTAAGAGGAGCAGGAAAAAGTAAAAAATTTCAGAATTGCACCTTGCAATGCGGAGAAATTACTGTTTGTGCATTTACAATATTCAATGATTTTTGCCTTTGAAAAACGTCCAGAAATGATTGAAGCTACTGACTGAACGAAAGGAGCTGGCATCTCACTCTCTTTGAATCTTCTTTATCATGCTAAGAGGAGCAGGAAAAAGCAAAAAATTTCAGAATTGCACCTTGCAATGCGGAGAAATTACTGTTTGTGCATTTACAATATTCATTGATTTTTGCCATTGAAAAACGTCCAGAAATGATTGAAGCTACTGACTGAATGAAAGCAGCTGGCATCTCACTCTGAATTTTCTTTATCATGCTAAGAGGAGCAGGAAAAAGCAAAAAATTTCAGAATTGCACCTTGCAATGCGGAGAAATTACTCTTTGTGCATTTACAATATTCATTGATTTTTGCCATTGAAAAACGTCCAGAAATGATTGAAGCTACTGACTGAATGAAAGGAGCTGGCATCTCACTCTCTTTGAATCGTCTTTATCATGCTAAGAGGAGCAGGAAAAAGCAAAAAATTTCAGAATTGCACCTTGCAATGCGGAGAAATTACTGTTTGTGCATTTACAATATTCATTGATTTTTGCCATTGAAAAACATTATGTTATTCATATACCAGAAATGTTTGAAGCTACTGACTGAGTGAAAGGAGCTGGCATCTCACTCTCTTTGAATCTTCTTTATCATGCTAAGAGGAGCAGGAAAAAGCAAAAAATTTCAGAATTGCACCTTGCAATGCGGAGAAATTACTGTTTGTGCATTTACAATATTCATTGATTTTTGCCATTGAAAAACATCATGTTATTCATAAACCAGAAATGTTTGAAGCTACTGACTGAATGAAAGGAGCTAGCATCTCACTCTCTTTGAATCTTCTTTATCATGCTTGGATTAGCAGGAAAAAGCAAAAAATTTCAGAATTGCACCTTGCAATGTGGAGATATTACTGTTTGTGCATTTACAATATTCATTGATTTTTGCCATTGAAAAACATGTTTTTCATATACCAGAAATGTTTGAAGCTACTGACTGAATGAAAGGAGCTGGCATCTCACTCTCTTTGAATCTTCTTTATCATGCTAGGATTAACAGGAAAAAGCAAAAAATTTCAGAATTGCACCTTGCAATGTGGAGATATTACTGTTTGTGCATTTACAATATTCATTGATTTTTGCCATTGAAAAACGTCCAGAAATGATTGAAGCTACTGACTGAATGAAAGCAGCTGGCATCTCACTCTGAATTTTCTTTATCATGCTAAGAGGAGCAGGAAAAAGCAAAAAATTTCAGAATTGCACCTTGCAATGCGGAGAAATTACTGTTTGTGCATTTACAATATTCATTGATTTTTGCCATTGAAAAACGTCCAGAAATGATTGAAGCTACTGACTGAATGAAAGGAGCTGGCATCTCACTCTCTTTGAATCGTCTTTATCATGCTAAGAGGAGCAGGAAAAAGCAAAAAATTTCAGAATTGCACCTTGCAATGCGGAGAAATTACTGTTTGTGCATTTACAATATTCATTGATTTTTGCCATTGAAAAACATCATGTTATTCATATACCAGAAATGTTTGAAGCTACTGACTGAATGAAAGGAGCTGGCATCTCACTCTCTTTGAATCTTCTTTATCATGCTAAGAGGAGCAGGAAAAAGCAAAAAATTTCAGAATTGCACCTTGCAATGCGGAGAAATTACTGTTTGTGCATTTACAATATTCATTGATTTTTGCCATTGAAAAACGTCCAGAAATGTTTGAAGCTACTGACTGAATGAAAGGAGCTGGCATCTCACTCTCTTTGAATCTTCTTTATCATGCTAGGATTAGCAGGAAAAAGCAAAAAATTTCAGAATTGCACCTTGCAATGTGGAGATATTACTGTTTGTGCATTTACAATATTCATTGATTTTTGCCATTGAAAAACATGTTTTTCATATACCAGAAATGTTTGAAGCTACTGACTGAATGAAAGGAGCTGGCATCTCACTGTCTTTGAATCTTCTTTATCATGCTAGGATTAACAGGAAAAAGCAAAAAATTTCAGAATTGCACCTTGCAATGTGGAGATATTACTGTTTGTGCATTTACAATATTCATTGATTTTGCCATTGAAAAACGTCCAGAAATGTTTGAAGCTACTGACTGAATGAAAGGAGCTGGCATCTCACTCTCTTTAAATCTTCTTTATCATGCTAGGATTAGCAGGAAAAAGCAAAAAAATTTCAGAATTGCACCTTGCAATGTGGAGATATTACTGTTTGTGCATTTACAATATTCATTGATTTTTGCCATTGAAAAACATGTTTTTCATATACCAGAAATGTTTGAAGCTACTGACTGAATGAAAGGAGCTGGCATCTCACTCTCTTTGAATCTTCTTTATCATGCTAGGATAAGCAGGAAAAAGCAAAAAATTTCAGAATTGCACCTTGCAATGTGGAGATATTACTGTTTGTGCATTTACAATATTCATTGATTTTTGCCATTGAAAAACATGTTTTTCATATACCAGAAATGTTTGAAGCTACTGACTTCAATGAAAGGAGCTGGCATCTCACTCTCTTTGAATCTTCTTTATCATGCTAGGATTAACAGGAAAAAGCAAAAAATTTCAGAATTGCACCTTGCAATGTGGAGATATTACTGTTTGTGCATTTACAATATTCATTGATTTTTGCCATTGAAAAACGTCCAGAAATGATTGAAGCTACTGACTGAATGAAAGGAGCTGGCATCTCACTCTCTTTTAATCTTGTTTATCATGCTAAGAGGAGCAGGAAAAAGCAAAAAATTTCAGAATTGCACCTTGCAATGCGGAGAAATTACTGTTTGTGCATTTACAATATTCATTGATTTTTGCCATTGAAAAACGTCCAGAAATGATTGAAGCTACTGACTGAATGAAAGGAGCTGGCATCTCACTCTCTTTGAATCTTCTTTATCATGCTAAGAGGAGCAGGAAAAAGCAAAAAATTTCAGAATTGCACCTTGCAATGCGGAGAAATTACTGTTTGTGCATTTACAATATTCATTGATTTTTTCCATTGAAAAACATCATGTTATTCATATACCAGAAATGATTGAAGCTACTGACTGAATGAAAGGAGCTGGCATCTCACTCTCTTTGAATCTTCTTTATCATGCTAAGAGGAGCAGGAAAAAGTAAAAAATTTCAGAATTGCACCTTGCAATGCGGAGAAATTACTGTTTGTGCATTTACAATATTCAATGATTTTTGCCATTGAAAAACGTCCAGAAATGATTGAAGCTACTGACTGAATGAAAGGAGCTGGCATCTCACTCTCTTTGAATCTTCTTTATCATGCTAAGAGGAGCAGGAAAAAGCAAAAAATTTCAGAATTGCACCTTGCAATGCGGAGAAATTACTGTTTGTGCATTTACAATATTCATTGATTTTTGCCATTGAAAAACATCATGTTATTCATATACCAGAAATGATTGAAGCTACTGACTGAATGAAAGGAGCTGGCATCTCACTCTCTTTGAATATTCTTTATCATGCTAAGAGGAGCAGGAAAAAGTAAAAAATTTCAGAATTGCACCTTGCAATGCGGAGAAATTGCTGTTTGTGCATTTACAATATTCAATGATTTTTGCCTTTGAAAAACGTCCAGAAATGATTGAAGCTACTGACTGAACGAAAGGAGCTGGCATCTCACTCTCTTTGAATCTTCTTTATCATGCTAAGAGGAGCAGGAAAAAGCAAAAAATTTCAGAATTGCACCTTGCAATGCGGAGAAATTACTGTTTGTGCATTTACAATATTCATTGATTTTTGCCATTGAAAAACATCATGTTATTCATATACCAGAAATGATTGATGCTACTGACTGAATGAAAGGAGCTGGCATCTCACTCTCTTTGAATCTTCTTTATCATGCTAAGAGGAGCAGGAAAAAGCAAAAAATTTCAGAATTGCACCTTGCAATGCGGAGAAATTACTGTTTGTGCATTTACAATATTCATTGATTTTTGCCATTGAAAAACATCATGTTATTCATATACCAGAAATGTTTGAAGCTACTGACTGAATGAAAGGAGCTGGCATCTCACTCTCTTTGAATCTTCTTTATCATGCTAAGAGGAGCAGGAAAAAGCAAAAAATTTCAGAATTGCACCTTGCAATGCGGAGAAATTACTGTTTGTGCATTTACAATATTCATTGATTTTTGCAATTGAAAAACGTCCAGAAATGATTGAAGCTACTGACTGAATGAAAGGAGCTGGCATCTCACTCTCTTTGAATCTTCTTTATCATGCTAAGAGGAGCAGGAAAAAGCAAAAAATTTCAGAATTGCACCTTGCAATGCGGAGAAATTACTGTTTGTGCATTTACAATATTCATTGATTTTTGCCATTGAAAAACATTATGTTATTCATATACCAGGAATGTTTGAAGCTACTGACTGAATGAAAGGAGCTGGCATCTCACTCTCTTTGAATCTTCTTTATCATGCTAAGAGGAGCAGGAAAAAGTAAAAAATTTCAGAATTGCACCTTGCAATGCGGAGAAATTACTGTTTGTGCATTTACAATATTCATTGATTTTTGCCATTGAAAAACGTCCAGAAATGATTGAAGCTACTGACTGAATGAAAGGAGCTGGCATCTCACTCTCTTTGAATCTTGTTTATCATGCTAAGAGAAGCAGGAAAAAGCAAAAAATTTCAGAATTGCACCTTGCAATGCGAAGAAATTACTGTTTGTGCATTTACAATATTCATTGATGTTTGCCATTGAAAAACGTCCAGAAATGATTGAAGCTACTGACTGAATGAAAGGAGCTGGCATCTCACTTTCTTTGAATCTTCTTTATTATGCTAAGAGGAGCAGGAAAAAGCAAAAAATTTCAGAATTGCACCTTGCAATGCGGAGAAATTACTGTTTGTGCATTTACAATATTCATTGATTTTTGCCATTGAAAAACATCATGTTATTCATATACCAGAAATGATTGAAGCTACTGACTGAATGAAAGGAGCTGGCATCTCACTCTCTTTGAATCTTCTTTATCATGCTAAGAGGAGCAGGAAAAAGTAAAAAATTTCAGTATTGCACCTTGCAATGCGGAGAAATTACTGTTTGTGCATTTACAATATTCAATGATTTTTGCCATTGAAAAACGTCCAGAAATGATTGAAGCTACTGACTGAATGAAAGGAGCTGGCATCTCACTCTCTTTGAATCTTCTTTATCATGCTAAGAGGAGCAGGAAAAAGCAAAAAACTTCAGAATTGCACCTTGCAATGCGGAGAAATTACTGTTTGTGCATTTACAATATTCATTGATTTTTGCCATTGAAAAACATCATGTTATTCATATACCAGAAATGATTGAAGCTACTGACTGAATGAAAGGAGCTGGCATCTCACTCTCTTTGAATCTTCTTTATCATGCTAAGAGGAGCAGGAAAAAGTAAAAAATTTCAGAATTGCACCTTGCAATGCGGAGAAATTACTCTTTGTGCATTTACAATATTCAATGATTTTTGCCTTTGAAAAACGTCCAGAAATGATTGAAGCTACTGACTGAACGAAAGGAGCTGGCATCTCACTCTCTTTGAATCTTCTTTATCATGCTAAGAGGAGCAGGAAAAAGCAAAAAATTTCAGAATTGCACCTTGCAATGCGGAGAAATTACTGTTTGTGCATTTACAATATTCATTGATTTTTGCCATTGAAAAACATCATGTTATTCATATACCAGAAATGTTTGAAGCTACTGACTGAATGAAAGGAGCTGGCATCTCACTCTCTTTGAATCTTCTTTATCATGCTAAGAGGAGCAGGAAAAAGCAAAAAATTTCAGAATTGCACCTTGCAATGCGGAGAAATTACTGTTTGTGCATTTACAATATTCATTGATTTTTGCCATTGAAAAACGTCCAGAAATGATTGAAGCTACTGACTGAATGAAAGGAGCTGGCATCTCACTCTGAATTTTCTTTATCATGCTAAGAGGAGCAGGAAAAAGCAAAAAATTTCAGAATTGCACCTTGCAATGCGGAGAAATTACTGTTTGTGCATTTACAATATTCATTGATTTTTGCCATTGAAAAACGTCCAGAAATGATTGAAGCTACTGACTGAATGAAAGGAGCTGGCATCTCACTCTCTTTGAATCTTCTTTATCATGCTAAGAGGAGCAGGAAAAAGCAAAAAATTTCAGAATTGCACCTTGCAATGCGGAGAAATTACTGTTTGTGCATTTACAATATTCATTGATTTTTGACATTGAAAAACATCATGTTATTCATATACCAGAAATGATTGAAGCTACTGACTGAATGAAAGGAGCTGGCATCTCACTCTCTTTGAATCTTCTTTATCATGCTAAGAGAAGCAGGAAAAAGTAAAAAATTTCAGAATTGCACCTTGCAATGCGGAGAAATTACTGTTTGTGCATTTACAATATTCAATGATTTTTGCCATTGAAAAACGTCCAGAAATGATTGAAGCTACTGACTGAATGAAAGGAGCTGGCATCTCACTCTCTTTGAATCTTCTTTATCATGCTAAGAGGAGCAGGAAAAAGCAAAAAACTTCAGAATTGCACCTTGCAATGCGGAGAAATTACTGTTTGTGCATTTACAATATTCATTGATTTTTGCCATTGAAAAACATCATGTTATTCATATACCAGAAATGATTGAAGCTACTGACTGAATAAAAGGAGCTGGCATCTCACTCTCTTTGAATCTTCTTTATCATGCTAAGAGGAGCAGGAAAAAGTAAAAAATTTCAGAATTGCACCTTGCAATGCGGAGAAATTACTGTTTGTGCATTTACAATATTCAATGATTTTTGCCTTTGAAAAACGTCCAGAAATGATTGAAGCTACTGACTGAACGAAAGGAGCTGGCATCTCACTCTCTTTGAATCTTCTTTATCATGCTAAGAGGAGCAGGAAAAAGCAAAAAATTTCAGAATTGCACCTTGCAATGCGGAGAAATTACTGTTTGTGCATTTACAATATTCATTGATTTTTGCCATTGAAAAACGTCCAGAAATGATTGAAGCTACTGACTGAATGAAAGCAGCTGGCATCTCACTCTGAATTTTCTTTATCATGCTAAGAGGAGCAGGAAAAAGCAAAAAATTTCAGAATTGCACCTTGCAATGCGGAGAAATTACTCTTTGTGCATTTACAATATTCATTGATTTTTGCCATTGAAAAACGTCCAGAAATGATTGAAGCTACTGACTGAATGAAAGGAGCTGGCATCTCACTCTCTTTGAATCGTCTTTATCATGCTAAGAGGAGCAGGAAAAAGCAAAAAATTTCAGAATTGCACCTTGCAATGCGGAGAAATTACTGTTTGTGCATTTACAATATTCATTGATTTTTGCCATTGAAAAACATTATGTTATTCATATACCAGAAATGTTTGAAGCTACTGATTGAGTGAAAGGAGCTGGCATCTCACTCTCTTTGAATCTTCTTTATCATGCTAAGAGGAGCAGGAAAAAGCAAAAAATTTCAGAATTGCACCTTGCAATGCGGAGAAATTACTGTTTGTGCATTTACAATATTCATTGATTTTTGCCATTGAAAAACATCATGTTATTCATATACCAGAAATGTTTGAAGCTACTGACTGAATGAAAGGAGCTGGCATCTCACTCTCTTTGAATCTTCTTTATCATGCTTGGATTAGCAGGAAAAAGCAAAAAATTTCAGAATTGCACCTTGCAATGTGGAGATATTACTGTTTGTGCATTTACAATATTCATTGATTTTTGCCATTGAAAAACATGTTTTTCATATACCAGAAATGTTTGAAGCTACTGACTGAATGAAAGGAGCTGGCATCTCACTCTCTTTGAATCTTCTTTATCATGCTAGGATTAACAGGAAAAAGCAAAAAATTTCAGAATTGCACCTTGCAATGTGGAGATATTACTGTTTGTGCATTTACAATATTCATTGATTTTTGCCATTGAAAAACGTCCAGAAATGATTGAAGCTACTGACTGAATGAAAGCAGCTGGCATCTCACTCTGAATTTTCTTTATCATGCTAAGAGGAGCAGGAAAAAGCAAAAAATTTCAGAATTGCACCTTGCAATGCGGAGAAATTACTGTTTGTGCATTTACAATATTCATTGATTTTTGCCATTGAAAAACGTCCAGAAATGATTGAAGCTACTGACTGAATGAAAGGAGCTGGCATCTCACTCTCTTTGAATCGTCTTTATCATGCTAAGAGGAGCAGGAAAAAGCAAAAAATTTCAGAATTGCACCTTGCAATGCGGAGAAATTACTGTTTGTGCATTTACAATATTCATTGATTTTTGCCATTGAAAAACATCATGTTATTCATATACCAGAAATGTTTGAAGCTACTGACTGAATGAAAGGAGCTGGCATCTCACTCTCTTTGAATCTTCTTTATCATGCTTGGATTAGCAGGAAAAAGCAAAAAATTTCAGAATTGCACCTTGCAATGTGGAGATATTACTGTTTGTGCATTTACAATATTCATTGATTTTTGCCATTGAAAAACATGTTTTTCATATACCAGAAATGTTTGAAGCTACTGACTGAATGAAAGGAGCTGGCATCTCACTCTCTTTGAATCTTCTTTATCATGCTAGGATTAGCAGGAAAAAGCAAAAAATTTCAGAATTGCACCTTGCAATGTGGAGATATTACTGTTTGTGCATTTAAAATATTCATTGATTTTTGCCATTGAAAAACATGTTTTTCATATACCAGAAATGTTTGAAGCTACTGACTGAATGAAAGGAGCTGGCATCTCACTCTCTTTGAATCTTCTTTATCATGCTAGGATTAACAGGAAAAAGCAAAAAATTTCAGAATTGCACCTTGCAATGTGGAGATATTACTGTTTGTGCATTTACAATATTCATTGATTTTTGCCATTGAAAAACGTCCAGAAATGTTTGAAGCTACTGACTGAATGAAAGGAGCTGGCATCTCACTCTCTTTGAATCTTCTTTATCATGCTAGGATTAGCAGGAAAAAGCAAAAAATTTCAGAATTGCACCTTGCAATGTGGAGATATTGCTGTTTGTGCATTTACAATATTCATTGATTTTTGCCATTGAAAAACATGTTTTTCATATACAAGAAATGTTTGAAGCTACTGACTGAATGAAAGGAGCTGGCATCTCACTCTCTTTGAATCTTCTTTATCATGCTAGGATTAGCAGGAAAAAGCAAAAAATTTCAGAATTGCACCTTGCAATGTGGAGATATTACTGTTTGTGCATTTACAATATTCATTGATTTTTGCCATTGAAAAACGTCCAGAAATGTTTGAAGCTACTGACTGAATGAAAGGAGCTGGCATCTCACTCTCTTTGAATCTTCTTTATCATGCTAGGATTAGCAGGAAAAAGCAAAAAATTTCAGAATTGCACCTTGCAATGTGGAGATATTACTGTTTGTGCATTTACAATATTCATTGATTTTTGCCATTGAAAAACATGTTTTTCATATACCAGAAATGTTTGAAGCTACTGACGGAATGAAAGGAGCTGGCATCTCACTCTCTTTGAATCTTCTTTATCATGCTAGGATTAGCAGGAAAAAGCAAAAAATTTCAGAATTGCACCTTGCAATGTGGAGATATTACTGTTTGTGCATTTACAATATTCATTGATTTTTGCCATTGAAAAACATGTTTTTCATATACCAGAAATGTTTGAAGCTACTGACTGAATGAAAGGAGCTGGCATCTCACTGTCTTTGAATCTTCTTTATCATGCTAGGATTAACAGGAAAAAGCAAAAAATTTCAGAATTGCACCTTGCAATGTGGAGATATTACTGTTTGTGCATTTACAATATTCATTGATTTTGCCATTGAAAAACGTCCAGAAATGTTTGAAGCTACTGACTGAATGAAAGGAGCTGGCATCTCACTCTCTTTAAATCTTCTTTATCATGCTAGGATTAGCAGGAAAAAGCAAAAAAATTTCAGAATTGCACCTTGCAATGTGGAGATATTACTGTTTGTGCATTTACAATATTCATTGATTTTTGCCATTGAAAAACATGTTTTTCATATACCAGAAATATTTGAAGCTACTGACTGAATGAAAGGAGCTGGCATCTCACTCTCTTTGAATCTTCTTTATCATGCTAGGATAAGCAGGAAAAAGCAAAAAATTTCAGAATTGCACCTTGCAATGTGGAGATATTACTGTTTGTGCATTTACAATATTCATTGATTTTTGCCATTGAAAAACATGTTTTTCATATACCAGAAATGTTTGAAGCTACTGACTTGAATGAAAGGAGCTGGCATCTCACTCTCTTTGAATCTTCTTTATCATGCTAGGATTAACAGGAAAAAGCAAAAAATTTCAGAATTGCACCTTGCAATGTGGAGATATTACTGTTTGTGCATTTACAATATTCATTGATTTTTGCCATTGAAAAACGTCCAGAAATGTTTGAAGCTACTGACTGAATGAAAGGAGCTGGTATCTCACTCTCTTTGAATCTTCTTTATCATGCTAGGATTAGCAGGAAAAAGCAAAAAATTTCAGAATTGCACCTTGCAATGTGGAGATATTACTGTTTGTGCATTTACAATATTCATTGATTTTTGCCATTGAAAAACATGTTTTTCATATACAAGAAATGTTTGAAGCTACTGACTGAATGAAAGGAGCTGGCATCTCACTCTCTTTGAATCTTCTTTATCATGCTAGGATTAGCAGGAAAAAGCAAAAAATTTCAGAATTGCACCTTGCAATGTGGAGATATTACTGTTTGTGCATTTACAATATTCATTGATTTTTGCCATTGAAAAACGTCCAGAAATGTTTCAAGCTACTGACTGAATGAAATTAGCTGGCATCTCACTCTCTTTGAATCTTCTTTATCATGCTAGGATTAGCAGGAAAAAGCAAAAAATTTCAGAATTGCACCTTGCAATGTGGAGATATTACTGTTTGTGCATTTACAATATTCATTGATTTTGCCATTGAAAAACATCCAGAAATGTTTGAAGCTACTGACTGAATGAAAGGAGCTGGCATCTCACTCTCTTTGAATCTTCTTTATCATGCTAGGATTAGCAGGAAAAAGCAAAAAATTTCAGAATTGCACCTTGCAATGTGGAGATATTACTGTTTGTGCATTTACAATATTCATTGATTTTTGCCATTGAAAAACATGTTTTTCATATACCAGAAATGTTTGAAGCTACTGACGGAATGAAAGGAGCTGGCATCTCACTCTCTTTGAATCTTCTTTATCATGCTAGGATTAGCAGGAAAAAGCAAAAAATTTCAGAATTACACCTTGCAATGTGGAGATATTACTGTTTGTGCATTTACAATATTCATTGATTTTTGCCATTGAAAAACATGTTTTTCATATACCAGAAATGTTTGAAGCTACTGACTGAATGAAAGGAGCTGGCATCTCACTGTCTTTGAATCTTCTTTATCATGCTAGGATTAACAGGAAAAAGCAAAAAATTTCAGAATTGCACCTTGCAATGTGGAGATATTACTGTTTGTGCATTTACAATATTCATTGATTTTGCCATTGAAAAACGTCCAGAAATGTTTGAAGCTACTGACTGAATGAAAGGAGCTGGCATCTCACTCTCTTTGAATCTTCTTTATCATGCTAGGATTAGCAGGAAAAAGCAAAAAAATTTCAGAATTGCACCTTGCAATGTGGAGATATTACTGTTTGTGCATTTACAATATTCATTGATTTTTGCCATTGAAAAACATGTTTTTCATATACCAGAAATGTTTGAAGCTACTGACTGAATGAAAGGAGCTGGCATCTCACTCTCTTTGAATCTTCTTTATCATGCTAGGATAAGCAGGAAAAAGCAAAAAATTTCAGAATTGCACCTTGCAATGTGGAGATATTACTGTTTGTGCATTTACAATATTCATTGATTTTTGCCATTGAAAAACATGTTTTTCATATACCAGAAATATTTGAAGCTACTGACTTGAATGAAAGGAGCTGGCATCTCACTCTCTTTGAATCTTCTTTATCATGCTAGGATTAACAGGAAAAAGCAAAAAATTTCAGAATTGCACCTTGCAATGTGGAGATATTACTGTTTGTGCATTTACAATATTCATTGATTTTTGCCATTGAAAAACGTCCAGAAATGTTTGAAGCTACTGACTGAATGAAAGGAGCTGGTATCTCACTCTCTTTGAATCTTCTTTATCATGCTAGGATTAGCAGGAAAAAGCAAAAAATTTCAGAATTGCACCTTGCAATGTGGAGATATTACTGTTTATGCATTTACAATATTCATTGATTTTTGCCATTGAAAAACATGTTTTTCATATACAAGAAATGTTTGAAGCTACTGACTGAATGAAAGGAGCTGGCATCTCACTCTCTTTGAATCTTCTTTATCATGCTAGGATTAGCAGGAAAAAGCAAAAAATTTCAGAATTGCACCTTGCAATGTGGAGATATTACTGTTTGTGCATTTACAATATTCATTGATTTTTGCCATTGAAAAACGTCCAGAAATGTTTGAAGCTACTGACTGAATGAAATTAGCTGGCATCTCACTCTCTTTGAATCTTCTTTATCATGCTAGGATTAGCAGGAAAAAGCAAAAAATTTCAGAATTGCACCTTGCAATGTGGAGATATTACTGTTTGTGCATTTACAATATTCATTGATTTTTGCCATTGAAAAACATGTTTTTCATATACCAGAAATGTTTGAAGCTACTGACTGAATGAAAGGAGCTGGTATCTCACTCTCTTTGAATCTTCTTTATCATGCTAGGATTAACAGGAAAAAGCAAAAAATTTCAGAATTGCACCTTGCAATGTGGAGATATTACTGTTTGTGCATTTACAATATTCATTGATTTTTGCCATTGAAAAACGTCCAGAAATGTTTGAAGCTACTGACTGAATGAAAGGAGCTGGCATCTCACTCTCTTTGAATCTTCTTTATCATGCTAGGATTAACAGGAAAAAGCTAAAAATTTCAGAATTGCACCTTGCAATGTGGAGATATTACTGTTTGTGCATTTACAATATTCATTGATTTTTGCCATTGAAAAACATGTTTTTCATATACCAGAAATGTTTGAAGCTACTGACTGAATGAAAGGAGCTGGCATCTCACTATCTTTGAATCTTCTTTATCATGCTAGGATTAGCAGGAAAAAGCAAAAAATTTCAGAATTGCACCTTGCAATGTGGAGATATTACTGTTTGTGCATTTACAATATTCATTGATTTTTGCCATTGAAAAACATGTTTTTCATATACCAGAAATGTTTGAAGCTACTGACTGAATGAAAGGAGCTGGCATCTCACTCTCTTTGAATCTTCTTTATCATGCTAGGATTAGCAGGAAAAAGCAAAAAATTTCAGAATTGCACCTTGCAATGTGGAGATATTACTGTTTGTGCATTTACAATATTCATTGATTTTTGCCATTGAAAAACATGTTTTTCATATACCAGAAATGTTTGAAGCTACTGACTGAATGAAAGGAGCTGGCATCTCACTCTCTTTGAATCTTCTTTATCATGCTAGGATTAGCAGGAAAAAGCAAAAAATTTCAGAATTGCACCTTGCAATGTGGAGATATTACTGTTTGTGCATTTACAATATTCATTGATTTTTGCCATTGAAAAACATGTTTTTCATATACCAGAAATGTTTGAAGCTACTGACTGAATGAAAGGAGCTGGCATCTCACTCTCTTTGAATCTTCTTTATCATGCTAGGATTAACAGGAAAAAACAAAAAATTTCAGAATTGCACCTTGCAATGTGGAGATATTACTGTTTGTGCATTTACAATATTCATTGATTTTTGCCATTGAAAAACATGTTTTTCATATACCAGAAATGTTTGAAGCTACTGACTGAATGAAAGGAGCTGGCATCTCACTCTCTTTGAATCTTCTTTATCATGCTAGGATTAACAGGAAAAAGCAAAAAATTTCAGAATTGCACCTTGCAATGTGGAGATATTACTGTTTGTGCATTTACAATATTCATTGATTTTTGCCATTGAAAAACGTCCAGAAATGTTTGAAGCTACTGACTGAATGAAAGGAGCTGGCATCTCACTCTCTTTGAATCTTCTTTATCATGCTAGGATTAGCAGGAAAAAGCAAAAAATTTCAGAATTGCACCTTGCAATGTGGAGATATTACTGTTTGTGCATTTACAATATTCATTGATTTTTGCCATTGAAAAACGTCCAGAAATGTTTGAAGCTACTGACTGAATGAAAGGAGCTGGCATCTCACTCTCTTTGAATCTTCTTTATCATGCTAGGATTAGCAGGAAAAAGCAAAAAATTTCAGAATTGCACCTTGCAATGTGGAGATATTACTGTTTGTGCATTTACAATATTCATTGATTTTTGCCATTGAAAAACATGTTTTTCATATACCAGAAATGTTTGAAGCTACTGACTGAATAAAAGGAGCTGGCATCTCACTCTCTTTGAATCTTCTTTATCATGCTAGGATTAGCAGGAAAAAGCAAAAAATTTCAGAATTGCACCTTGCAATGTGGAGATATTACTGTTTGTGCATTTACAATATTCATTGATTTTTGCCATTGAAAAACATGTTTTTCATATACCAGAAATGTTTGAAGCTACTGACTGAATGAAAGGAGCTGGCATCTCACTCTCTTTAAATCTTCTTTATCATGCTAGGATTAACAGGAAAAAGCAAAAAATTTCAGAATTGCACCTTGCAATGTGGAGATATTACTGTTTGTGCATTTACAATATTCATTGATTTTTGCCATTGAAAAACGTCCAGAAATGTTTGAAGCTACTGACTGAATGAAAGGAGCTGGCATCTCACTCTCTTTGAATCTTCTTTATCATGCTAGGATTAGCAGGAAAAAGCAAAAAATTTCAGAATTGCACCTTGCAATGCGGAGAAATTACTGTTTGTGCATTTACAATATTCATTGATTTTTGCCATTGAAAAACATCAATCATTTCTGGTATATGAATAACATGATATTTTTCAATGGCAAAAATCAATGAATTTTGTAAATGCACAAACAGTAATTTCTCCGCATTGCAAGGCGCAATTCTGAAATTTTTTGCTTTTTCCTGCTCCTCTTAGCATGATAAAGAAGATTCAAAGAGAGTGAGATGCCAGCTCCTTTCATTCAGTCAGTAGCTTCAATCATTTCTGGACATTTTTCAATGGCAAAAATCAATGAATATTGTAAATGCACAAACAGTAATTTCTCCGCATTGCAAGGTGCAATTCTGAAATTTTTTGCTTTTACCTGCTCCTCTTAGCATGATAAAGAAGATTCAAAGAGAGTGAGATGCCAGCTCCTTTCATTCAGTCAGTAGCTTCAATCATTTCTGGACGTTTTTCAATGGCAAAAATCAATGAATATTGTAAATGCACAAACAGTAATTTCTCCGCATTGCAAGGTGCAATTCTGAAATTTTTTGCTTTTTCCTGCTCCTCTTAGCATGATAAAGAAGATTCAAAGTGAGTGAGATGCCAGCTCCTTTCATTCAGTCAGTACCTTCAATCATTTCTGGACGTTTTTCAATGGCAAAAATCAATGAATATTGTAAATGCACAAACAGTAATTTCTCCACATTGCAAGGTGCAATTCTGAAATTTTTTGCTTTTTCCTGCTCCTCTTAGCATGATAAAGAAGATTCAAAGAGAGTGAGATGCCAGCTCCTTTCATTCAGTCAGTAGCTTCAATCATTTCTGGACGCTTTTCAATGGCAAAAATCAATGAATATTGTAAATGCACAAACTGTAATTTCTCCGCATTGCAAGGTGCAATTCTGAAATTTTTTGCTTTTTCCTGCTCCTCTTAGCATGATAAAGAAGATTCAAAGAGAGTGAGATGCCAGCTCCTTTCATTCAGTCAGTAGCTTCAATCATTTCTGGTATATGAATAACATGATGTTTTTCAATAGCAAAAATCAATGAATATTGTAAATGCACAAACAGTAATTTCTCCGCATTGCAAGGTGCAATTCTGAAATTTTTTGCTTTTTCCTGCTCCTCTTAGCATGATAAAGAAGATTCAAAGAGAGTGAGATGCCAGCTCCTTTCATTCAGTCAGTAGCTTCAATCATTTCTGGACGTTTTTCAATGGCAAAAATCAATGAATATTGTAAATGCACAAACAGTAATTTCTCCGCATTGCAAGGTGCAATTCTGAAATTTTTTGCTTTTTCCTGCTCCTCTTAGCATGATAAAGAAGATTCAAAGAGAGTGAGATGCCAGCTCCTTTCATTCAGTCAGTAGCTTCAATCATTTCTGGACGTTTTTCAATGGCAAAAATCAATGAATATTGTAAATGCACAAACTATAATTTCTCCGCATTGCAAGGTGCAATTCTGAAATTTTTTGCTTTTTCCTGCTCCTCTTAGCATGATAAAGAAGATTCAAAGAGAGTGAGATGCCAGCTCCTTTCATTCAGTCAGTAGCTTCAATCATTTCTGGTATATGAATAACATGATGTTTTTCAATAGCAAAAATCAATGAATATTGTAAATGCACAAACAGTAATTTCTCCGCATTGCAAGGTGCAATTCTGAAATTTTTTGCTTTTTCCTGCTCCTCTTAGCATGATAAAGAAGATTCAAAGAGAGTGAGATGCCAGCTCCTTTCATTCAGTCAGTAGCTTCAATCATTTCTGGACGTTTTTCAATGGCAAAAATCAATGAATATTGTAAATGCACAAACAGTAATTTCTCCGCATTGCAAGGTGCAATTCTGAAATTTTTTGCTTTTTCCTGCTCCTCTTAGCATGATAAACAAGATTCAAAGAGAGTGAGATGCCAGCTCCTTTCATTCAGTCAGTAGCTTCAATCATTTCTGGACGTTTTTCAATGGCAAAAATCATTGAATATTGTAAATGCACAAACAGTAATTTCTCCGCATTGCAAGGTGCAATTCTGAAATTTTTTGCTTTTTCCTGCTCCTCTTAGCATGATAAAGAAGATTCAAAGAGTGAGATGCCAGCTCCTTTCATTCAGTCAGTAGCTTCAAACATTTCTGGTATATGAATAACATGATGTTTTTCAATGGCAAAAATCAATGAATATTGTAAATGCACAAACAGTAATTTCTCCGCATTGCAAGGTGCAATTCTGAAATTTTTTGCTTTTTCCTGCTCCTCTTAGCATGATAAAGAAGACTCAAAGAGAGTGAGATGCCAGCTCCTTTCGTTCAGTCAGTAGCTTCAATCATTTCTGGACGTTTTTCAATGGCAAAAATCATTGAATATTATAAATGCACAAACAGTAATTTCTCCGCATTGCAAGGTGCAATTCTGAAATTTTTTACTTTTTCCTGCTCCTCTTAGCATGATAAAGAAGATTCAAAGAGAGTGAGATGCCAGCTCCTTTCATTCAGTCAGTAGCTTCAATCATTTCTGGTATATGAATAACATGATGTTTTTCAATGGCAAAAATCAATGAATATTGTAAATGCACAAACAGTAATTTCTCCGCATTGCAAGGTGCAATTCTGAAATTTTTTGCTTTTTCCTGCTCCTCTTAGCATGATAAAGAAGATTCAAAGAGAGTGAGATGCCAGCTCCTTTCATTCAGTCAGTAGCTTCAATCATTTCTGGACGTTTTTCAATGGCAAAAATCAATGAATATTGTAAATGCACAAACAGTAATTTCTCCGCATTGCAAGGTGCAATTCTGAAATTTTTTGCTTTTTCCTGCTCCTCTTAGCATGATAAAGAAGATTCAAAGAGAGTGAGATGCCAGCTCCTTTCATTCAGTCAGTAGCTTCAATCATTTCTGGACGTTTTTCAATGGCAAAAATCATTGAATATTGTAAATGCACAAACAGTAATTTCTCCGCATTGCAAGGTGCAATTCTGAAATTTTTTACTTTTTCCTGCTCCTCTTAGCATGATAAAGAAGATTCAAAGAGAGTGAGATGCCAGCTCCTTTCATTCAGTCAGTAGCTTCAATCATTTCTGGTATATGAATAACATGATGTTTTTCAATCGCAAAAATCAATGAATATTGTAAATGCACAAACAGTAATTTCTCCGCATTGCAAGGTGCAATTCTGAAATTTTTTGCTTTTTCCTGCTCCTCTTAGCATGATAAAGAAGATTCAAAGAGAGTGAGATGCCAGCTCCTTTCATTCAGTCAGTAGCTTCAATCATTTCTGGAAGTTTTTCAATGGCAAAAATCAATGAATATTGTAAATGCACAAACTATAATTTCTCCGCATTGCAAGGTGCAATTCTGAAATTTTTTGCTTTTTCCTGCTCCTCTTAGCATGATAAAGAAGATTCAAAGAGAGTGAGATGCCAGCTCCTTTCATTCAGTCAGTAGCTTCAATCATTTCTGGTATATGAATAACATGATGTTTTTCAATAGCAAAAATCAATGAATATTGTAAATGCACAAACAGTAATTTCTCCGCATTGCAAGGTGCAATTCTGAAATTTTTTGCTTTTTCCTGCTCCTCTTAGCATGATAAAGAAGATTCAAAGAGAGTGAGATGCCAGCTCCTTTCATTCAGTCAGTAGCTTCAATCATTTCTGGACGTTTTTCAATGGCAAAAATCAATGAATATTGTAAATGCACAAACAGTAATTTCTCCGCATTGCAAGGTGCAATTCTGAAATTTTTTGCTTTTTCCTGCTCCTCTTAGCATGATAAAGAAGATTCAAAGAGAGTGAGATGCCAGCTCCTTTCGTTCAGTCAGTAGCTTCAATCATTTCTGGACGTTTTTCAATGGCAAAAATCTTTGAATATTATAAATGCACAAACAGTAATTTCTCCGCATTGCAAGGTGCAATTCTGAAATTTTTTGCTTTTTCCTGCTCCTCTTAGCATGATAAAGAAGATTCAAAGAGAGTGAGATGCCAGCTCCTTTCATTCAGTCAGTAGCTTCAATCATTTCTGGTATATGAATAACATGATGTTTTTCAATAGCAAAAATCAATGAATATTGTAAATGCACAAACAGTAATTTCTCCGCATTGCAAGGTGAAATTCTGAAATTTTTTGCTTTTTCCTGCTCCTCTTAGCATGATAAAGAAGATTCAAAGAGAGTGAGATGCCAGCTCCTTTCATTCAGTCAGTAGCTTCAATCATTTCTGGACGTTTTTCAATGGCAAAAATCAATGAATATTGTAAATGCACAAACAGTAATTTCTCCGCATTGCAAGGTGCAATTCTGAAATTTTTTGCTTTTTCCTGCTCCTCTTAGCATGATAAACAAGATTCAAAGAGAGTGAGATGCCAGCTCCTTTCATTCAGTCAGTAGCTTCAATCATTTCTGGACGTTTTTCAATGGCAAAAATCATTGAATATTGTAAATGCACAAACAGTAATTTCTCCGCATTGCAAGGTGCAATTCTGAAATTTTTTACTTTTTCCTGCTCCTCTTAGCATGATAAAGAAGATTCAAAGAGAATGAGATGCCAGCTCCTTTCATTCAGTCAGTAGCTTCAATCATTTCTGGTATATGAATAACATGATGTTTTTCAATCGCAAAAATCAATGAATATTGTAAATGCACAAACAGTAATTTCTCCGCATTGCAAGGTGCAATTCTGAAATTTTTTGCTTTTTCCTGCTCCTCTTAGCATGATAAAGAAGATTCAAAGAGAGTGAGATGCCAGCTCCTTTCATTCAGTCAGTAGCTTCAATCATTTCTGGACGTTTTTCAATGGCAAAAATCAATGAATATTGTAAATGCACAAACAGTAATTTCTCCGCATTGCAAGGTGCAATTCTGAAATTTTTTGCTTTTTCCTGCTCCTCTTAGCATGATAAAGAAGATTCAAAGAGAGTGAGATGCCAGCTCCTTTCATTCAGTCAGTAGCTTCAATCATTTCTGGTATATGAATAACATGATGTTTTTCAATAGCAAAAATCAATGAATATTGTAAATGCACAAACAGTAATTTCTCCGCATTGCAAGGTGCAATTCTGAAATTTTTTGCTTTTTCCTGCTCCTCTTAGCATGATAAAGAAGATTCAAAGAGAGTGAGATGCCAGCTCCTTTCATTCAGTCAGTAGCTTCAATCATTTCTGGACGTTTTTCAATGGCAAAAATCAATGAATATTGTAAATGCACAAACAGTAATTTCTCCGCATTGCAAGGTGCAATTCTGAAATTTTTTGCTTTTTCCTGCTCCTCTTAGCATGATAAACAAGATTCAAAGAGAGTGAGATGCCAGCTCCTTTCATTCAGTCAGTAGCTTCAATCATTTCTGGACGTTTTTCAATGGCAAAAATCATTGAATATTGTAAATGCACAAACAGTAATTTCTCCGCATTGCAAGGTGCAATTCTGAAATTTTTTGCTTTTTCCTGCTCCTCTTAGCATGATAAAGAAGATTCAAAGAGTGAGATGCCAGCTCCTTTCATTCAGTCAGTAGCTTCAAACATTTCTGGTATATGAATAACATGATGTTTTTCAATGGCAAAAATCAATGAATATTGTAAATGCACAAACAGTAATTTCTCCGCATTGCAAGGTGCAATTCTGAAATTTTTTGCTTTTTCCTGCTCCTCTTAGCATGATAAAGAAGACTCAAAGAGAGTGAGATGCCAGCTCCTTTCGTTCAGTCAGTAGCTTCAATCATTTCTGGACGTTTTTCAATGGCAAAAATCATTGAATATTATAAATGCACAAACAGTAATTTCTCCGCATTGCAAGGTGCAATTCTGAAATTTTTTACTTTTTCCTGCTCCTCTTAGCATGATAAAGAAGATTCAAAGAGAGTGAGATGCCAGCTCCTTTCATTCAGTCAGTAGCTTCAATCATTTCTGGTATATGAATAACATGATGTTTTTCAATGGCAAAAATCAATGAATATTGTAAATGCACAAACAGTAATTTCTCCGCATTGCAAGGTGCAATTCTGAAATTTTTTGCTTTTTCCTGCTCCTCTTAGCATGATAAAGAAGATTCAAAGAGAGTGAGATGCCAGCTCCTTTCATTCAGTCAGTAGCTTCAATCATTTCTGGACGTTTTTCAATGGCAAAAATCAATGAATATTGTAAATGCACAAACAGTAATTTCTCCGCATTGCAAGGTGCAATTCTGAAATTTTTTGCTTTTTCCTGCTCCTCTTAGCATGATAAAGAAGATTCAAAGAGAGTGAGATGCCAGCTCCTTTCATTCAGTCAGTAGCTTCAATCATTTCTGGACGTTTTTCAATGGCAAAAATCATTGAATATTGTAAATGCACAAACAGTAATTTCTCCGCATTGCAAGGTGCAATTCTGAAATTTTTTACTTTTTCCTGCTCCTCTTAGCATGATAAAGAAGATTCAAAGAGAGTGAGATGCCAGCTCCTTTCATTCAGTCAGTAGCTTCAATCATTTCTGGTATATGAATAACATGATGTTTTTCAATCGCAAAAATCAATGAATATTGTAAATGCACAAACAGTAATTTCTCCGCATTGCAAGGTGCAATTCTGAAATTTTTTGCTTTTTCCTGCTCCTCTTAGCATGATAAAGAAGATTCAAAGAGAGTGAGATGCCAGCTCCTTTCATTCAGTCAGTAGCTTCAATCATTTCTGGAAGTTTTTCAATGGCAAAAATCAATGAATATTGTAAATGCACAAACTATAATTTCTCCGCATTGCAAGGTGCAATTCTGAAATTTTTTGCTTTTTCCTGCTCCTCTTAGCATGATAAAGAAGATTCAAAGAGAGTGAGATGCCAGCTCCTTTCATTCAGTCAGTAGCTTCAATCATTTCTGGTATATGAATAACATGATGTTTTTCAATAGCAAAAATCAATGAATATTGTAAATGCACAAACAGTAATTTCTCCGCATTGCAAGGTGCAATTCTGAAATTTTTTGCTTTTTCCTGCTCCTCTTAGCATGATAAAGAAGATTCAAAGAGAGTGAGATGCCAGCTCCTTTCATTCAGTCAGTAGCTTCAATCATTTCTGGACGTTTTTCAATGGCAAAAATCAATGAATATTGTAAATGCACAAACAGTAATTTCTCCGCATTGCAAGGTGCAATTCTGAAATTTTTTGCTTTTTCCTGCTCCTCTTAGCATGATAAAGAAGATTCAAAGAGAGTGAGATGCCAGCTCCTTTCGTTCAGTCAGTAGCTTCAATCATTTCTGGACGTTTTTCAATGGCAAAAATCTTTGAATATTATAAATGCACAAACAGTAATTTCTCCGCATTGCAAGGTGCAATTCTGAAATTTTTTGCTTTTTCCTGCTCCTCTTAGCATGATAAAGAAGATTCAAAGAGAGTGAGATGCCAGCTCCTTTCATTCAGTCAGTAGCTTCAATCATTTCTGGTATATGAATAACATGATGTTTTTCAATAGCAAAAATCAATGAATATTGTAAATGCACAAACAGTAATTTCTCCGCATTGCAAGGTGCAATTCTGAAATTTTTTGCTTTTTCCTGCTCCTCTTAGCATGATAAAGAAGATTCAAAGAGAGTGAGATGCCAGCTCCTTTCATTCAGTCAGTAGCTTCAATCATTTCTGGACGTTTTTCAATGGCAAAAATCAATGAATATTGTAAATGCACAAACAGTAATTTCTCCGCATTGCAAGGTGCAATTCTGAAATTTTTTGCTTTTTCCTGCTCCTCTTAGCATGATAAACAAGATTCAAAGAGAGTGAGATGCCAGCTCCTTTCATTCAGTCAGTAGCTTCAATCATTTCTGGACGTTTTTCAATGGCAAAAATCATTGAATATTGTAAATGCACAAACAGTAATTTCTCCGCATTGCAAGGTGCAATTCTGAAATTTTTTACTTTTTCCTGCTCCTCTTAGCATGATAAAGAAGATTCAAAGAGAATGAGATGCCAGCTCCTTTCATTCAGTCAGTAGCTTCAATCATTTCTGGTATATGAATAACATGATGTTTTTCAATCGCAAAAATCAATGAATATTGTAAATGCACAAACAGTAATTTCTCCGCATTGCAAGGTGCAATTCTGAAATTTTTTGCTTTTTCCTGCTCCTCTTAGCATGATAAAGAAGATTCAAAGAGAGTGAGATGCCAGCTCCTTTCATTCAGTCAGTAGCTTCAATCATTTCTGGACGTTTTTCAATGGCAAAAATCAATGAATATTGTAAATGCACAAACAGTAATTTCTCCGCATTGCAAGGTGCAATTCTGAAATTTTTTGCTTTTTCCTGCTCCTCTTAGCATGATAAAGAAGATTCAAAGAGAGTGAGATGCCAGCTCCTTTCCTTCAGTCAGTAGCTTCAATCATTTCTGGTATATGAATAACATGATGTTTTTCAATGGCAAAAATCAATGAATTTTGTAAATGCACAAACAGTAATTTCTCCGCATTGCAAGGCGCAATTCTGAAATTTTTTGCTTTTTCCTGCTCCTCTTAGCATGATAAAGAAGATTCAAAGAGAGTGAGATGCCAGCTCCTTTCATTCAGTCAGTAGCTTCAATCATTTCTGGACATTTTTCAATGGCAAAAATCAATGAATATTGTAAATGCACAAACAGTAATTTCTCCGCATTGCAAGGTGCAATTCTGAAATTTTTTGCTTTTTCCTGCTCCTCTTAGCATGATAAAGAAGATTCAAAGAGAGTGAGATGCCAGCTCCTTTCATTCAGTCAGTAGCTTCAATCATTTCTGGACGCTTTTCAATGGCAAAAATCAATGAATATTGTAAATGCACAAACTGTAATTTCTCCGCATTGCAAGGTGCAATTCTGAAATTTTTTGCTTTTTCCTGCTCCTCTTAGCATGATAAAGAAGATTCAAAGAGAGTGAGATGCCAGCTCCTTTCATTCAGTCAGTAGCTTCAATCATTTCTGGTATATGAATAACATGATGTTTTTCAATAGCAAAAATCAATGAATATTGTAAATGCACAAACAGTAATTTCTCCGCATTGCAAGGTGCAATTCTGAAATTTTTTGCTTTTTCCTGCTCCTCTTAGCATGATAAAGAAGATTCAAAGAGAGTGAGATGCCAGCTCCTTTCATTCAGTCAGTAGCTTCAATCATTTCTGGACGTTTTTCAATGGCAAAAATCAATGAATATTGTAAATGCACAAACAGTAATTTCTCCGCATTGCAAGGTGCAATTCTGAAATTTTTTGCTTTTTCCTGCTCCTCTTAGCATGATAAAGAAGATTCAAAGAGAGTGAGATGCCAGCTCCTTTCATTCAGTCAGTAGCTTCAATCATTTCTGGACGTTTTTCAATGGCAAAAATCAATGAATATTGTAAATGCACAAACTATAATTTCTCCGCATTGCAAGGTGCAATTCTGAAATTTTTTGCTTTTTCCTGCTCCTCTTAGCATGATAAAGAAGATTCAAAGAGAGTGAGATGCCAGCTCCTTTCATTCAGTCAGTAGCTTCAATCATTTCTGGTATATGAATAACATGATGTTTTTCAATAGCAAAAATCAATGAATATTGTAAATGCACAAACAGTAATTTCTCCGCATTGCAAGGTGCAATTCTGAAATTTTTTGCTTTTTCCTGCTCCTCTTAGCATGATAAAGAAGATTCAAAGAGAGTGAGATGCCAGCTCCTTTCATTCAATCAGTAGCTTCAATCATTTCTGGACGTTTATCAATGGCAAAAATCAATGAATATTGTAAATGCACAAACAGTAATTTCTCCGCATTGCAAGGTGCAATTCTGAAATTTTTTGCTTTTTCCTGCTCCTCTTAGCATGATAAAGAAGATTCAAAGAGAGTGAGATGCCAGCTCCTTTCATTCAGTCAGTAGCTTCAATCATTTCTGGACGTTTTTCAATGGCAAAAATCAATGAATATTGTAAATGCACAAACAGTAATTTCTCCGCATTGCAAGGTGCAATTCTGAAATTTTTTGCTTTTTCCTGCTCCTCTTAGCATGATAAAGAAGATTCAAAGAGAGTGAGATGCCAGCTCCTTTCATTCAGTCAGTAGCTTCAAACATTTCTGGTATATGAATAACATGATGTTTTTCAATGGCAAAAATCAATGAATATTGTAAATGCACAAACAGTAATTTCTCCGCATTGCAAGGTGCAAGTCTGAAATTTTTTGCTTTTTCCTGCTCCTCTTAGCATGATAAAGAAGATTCAAAGAGAGTGAGATGCCAGCTACTTTCATTCAGTCAGTAGCTTCAATCATTTCTGGACGTTTTTCAATGGTAAAAATCAATGAATATTGTAAATGCACAAACAGTAATTTCTCCACATTGCAAGGTGCAATTCTGAAATTTTTTGCTTTTTCCTGCTCCTCTTAGCATGATAAAGAAGATTCAAAGAGAGTGAGATGCCAGCTCCTTTCATTCAGTCAGAAGCTTCAAACATTTCTGGTATATGAATAACATGATGTTTTTCAATGGCAAAAATCAATGAATATTGTAAATGCACAAACAGTAATTTCTCCGCATTGCAAGGTGCAAGTCTGAAATTTTTTGCTTTTTCCTGCTCCTCTTAGCATGATAAAGAAGATTCAAAGAGAGTGAGATGCCAGCTACTTTCATTCAGTCAGTAGCTTCAATCATTTCTGGACGTTTTTCAATGGTAAAAATCAATGAATATTGTAAATGCACAAACAGTAATTTCTCCACATTGCAAGGTGCAATTCTGAAATTTTTTGCTTTTTCCTGCTCCTCTTAGCATGATAAAGAAGATTCAAAGAGAGTGAGATGCCAGCTCCTTTCATTCAGTCAGTAGCTTCAAACATTTCTGGTATATGAATAACATGATGTTTTTCAATGGCAAAAATCAATGAATATTGTAAATGCACAAACAGTAATTTCTCCACATTGCAAGGTGCAATTCTGAAATTTTTTGCTTTTTCCTGCTCCTCTTAGCATGATAAAGAAGATTCAAAGAGAGTGAGATGCCAGCTCCTTTCATTCAGTCAGTAGCTTCAAACATTTCTGGTATATGAATAACATGATGTTTTTCAATGGCAAAAATCAATGAATATTGTAAATGCACAAACAGTAATTTCTCCGCATTGCAAGGTGCAATTCTGAAATTTTTTGCTTTTTCCTGCTCCTCTTAGCATGATAAAGAAGATTCAAAGAGAGTGAGATGCCAGCTCCTTTCATTCAGTCAGTAGCTTCAATCATTTCTGGACGTTTTTCAATGGCAAAAATCAATGAATATTGTAAATGCACAAACAGTAATTTCTCCGCATTGCAAGGTGCAATTCTGAAATTTTTTGCTTTTTCCTGCTCCTCTTAGCATGATAAAGAAGATTCAAAGAGAGTGAGATGTCAGCTCCTTTCATTCAGTCAGTAGCTTCAAACATTTCTGGTATATGAATAACATGATGTTTTTCAATGGCAAAAATCAATGAATATTGTAAATGCACAAACAGTAATTTCTCCGCATTGCAAGGTGCAATTCTGAAATTTTTTGCTTTTTCCTGCTCCTCTTAGCATGATAAAGAAGATTCAAAGAGAGTGAGATGCCAGCTCCTTTCATTCAGTCAGTAGCTTCAATCATTTCTGGACGTTTTTCAATGGCAAAAATCAATGAATATTGTAAATGCACAAACAGTAATTTCTCCGCATTGCAAGGTGCAATTCTGAAATTTTTTGCTTTTTCCTGCTCCTCTTAGCATGATAAAGAAGATTCAAAGAGAGTGAGATGCCAGCTCCTTTCGTTCAGTCAGTAGCTTCAATCATTTCTGGACGTTTTTCAATGGCAAAAATCATTGAATATTATAAATGCACAAACAGTAATTTCTCCGCATTGCAAGGTGCAATTCTGAAATTTTTTACTTTTTCCTGCTCCTCTTAGCATGATAAAGAAGATTCAAAGAGAGTGAGATGCCAGCTCCTTTCATTCAGTCAGTAGCTTCAATCATTTCTGGTATATGAATAACATGATGTTTTTCAATGGCAAAAATCAATGAATATTGTAAATGCACAAACAGTAATTTCTCCGCATTGCAAGGTGCAATTCTGAAATTTTTTGCTTTTTCCTGCTCCTCTTAGCATGATAAAGAAGATTCAAAGAGAGTGAGATGCCAGCTCCTTTCATTCAGTCAGTAGCTTCAATCATTTCTGGACGTTTTTCAATGGCAAAAATCAATGAATATTGTAAATGCACAAACAGTAATTTCTCCGCATTGCAAGGTGCAATTCTGAAATTTTTTGCTTTTTCCTGCTCCTCTTAGCATGATAAACAAGATTCAAAGAGAGTGAGATGCCAGCTCCTTTCATTCAGTCAGTAGCTTCAATCATTTCTGGACGTTTTTCAATGGCAAAAATCAATGAATATTGTAAATGCACAAACAGTAATTTCTCCGCATTGCAAGGTGCAATTCTGAAATTTTTTGCTTTTTCCTGCTCCTCTTAGCATGATAAAGAAGATTCAAAGAGAGTGAGATGCCAGCTCCTTTCATTCAGTCAGTAGCTTCAAACATTTCTGGTATATGAATAACATGATGTTTTTCAATGGCAAAAATCAATGAATATTGTAAATGCACAAACAGTAATTTCTCCGCATTGCAAGGTGCAAGTCTGAAATTTTTTGCTTTTTCCTGCTCCTCTTAGCATGATAAAGAAGATTCAAAGAGAGTGAGATGCCAGCTCCTTTCATTCAGTCAGTAGCTTCAATCATTTCTGGATGTTTTTCAATGGCAAAAATCAATGAATATTGTAAATGCACAAACTGTAATTTCTCCGTATTGCAAGGTGCAATTCTGAAATTTTTTGCTTTTTCCTGCTCCTCTTAGCATGATAAAGAAGATTCAAACAGAGTGAGATGCCAGCTCCTTTCTTTCAGTCAGTAGCTTCAATCATTTCTGGACGTTTTTCAATGGCAAAAATCAATGAATATTGTAAATGCACAAACAGTAATTTCTCCGCATTGCAAGGTGCAATTCTGAAATTTTTTGCTTTTTCCTGCTCCTCTTAGCATGATAAAGAAGATTCAAAGAGAGTGAGATGCCAGCTCCTTTCATTTAGTCAGTACCTTCAATCATTTCTGGACGTTTTTCAATGGCAAAAATCAATGAATATTGTAAATGCACAAACAGTAATTTCTCCGCATTGCAAGGTGCAATTCTGAAATTTTTTGCTTTTTCCTGCTCCTCTTAGCATGATAAAGAAGATTCAAAGAGAGTGAGGTGCCAGCTCCTTTCATTCAGTCAGTAGCTTCAAACATTTCTGGTATATGAATAACATGTTTTTCAATGGCAAAAATCAATGAATATTGTAAATGCACAAACAGTAATTTCTCCGCATTGCAAGGTGCAATTCTGAAATTTTTTGATTTTTCCTGCTCCTCTTAGCATGATAAAGAAGATTCAAAGAGAGTGAGATGCCAGCTCCTTTCATTCAGTCAGTAGCTTCAATCATTTCTGGACGTTTTTCAATGGCAAAAATCAATGAATATTGTAAATGCACAAACAGTAATTTCTCCGCATTGCAAGGTGCAATTCTGAAATTTTTTGCTTTTTCCTGCTCCTCTTAGCATGATAAAGAAGATTCAAAGAGAGTGAGATGCCAGCTCCTTTCATTCAGTCAGTAGCTTCAAACATTTCTGGTATATGAAAAACATGATGTTTTTCAATGGCAAAAATCAATGAATATTGTAAATGCACAAACAGTAATTTCTCCGCATTGCAAGGTGCAATTCTGAAATTTTTTGCTTTTTCCTGCTCCTCTTAGCATGATAAAGAAGATTCAAAGAGAGTGAGATGCCAGCTCCTTTCATTCAGTCAGTAGCTTCAAACATTTCTGGTATATGAATAACATGATGTTTTTCAATGGCAAAAATCAATGAATATTGTAAATGCACAAACAGTAATTTCTCCGCATTGCAAGGTGCAAGTCTGAAATTTTTTGCTTTTTCCTGCTCCTCTTAGCATGATAAAGAAGATTCAAAGAGAGTGAGATGCCAGCTACTTTCATTCAGTCAGTAGCTTCAATCATTTCTGGACATTTTTCAATGGTAAAAATCAATGAATATTGTAAATGCACAAACAGTAATTTCTCCACATTGCAAGGTGCAATTCTGAAATTTTTTGCTTTTTCCTGCTCCTCTTAGCATGATAAAGAAGATTCAAAGAGAGTGAGATGCCAGCTCCTTTCATTCAGTCAGTAGCTTCAATCATTTCTGGATGTTTTTCAATGGCAAAAATCAATGAATATTGTAAATGCACAAACTGTAATTTCTCCGCATTGCAAGGTGCAATTCTGAAATTTTTTGCTTTTTCCTGCTCCTCTTAGCATGATAAAGAAGATTCAAAGAGAGTGAGATGCCAGCTCCTTTCATTCAGTCAGTAGCTTCAATCATTTCTGGACGTTTTTCAGTGGCAAAAATCAATGAATATTGTAAATGCACAAACAGTAATTTCTCCGCATTGCAAGGTGCAATTCTGAAATTTTTTGCTTTTCCCTGCTCCTCTTAGCATGATAAAGAAGATTCAAAGAGAGTGAGATGCCAGCTCCTTTCATTCAGTCAGTAGCTTCAAACATTTCTGGTATATGAATAACATGATGTTTTTCAATGGCAAAAATCAATGAATATTGTAAATGCACAAACAGTAATTTCTCCGCATTGCAAGGTGCAATTCTGAAATTTTTTGCTTTTTCCTGCTCCTCTTAGCATGATAAAGAAGATTCAAAGAGAGTGAGATGCCAGCTCCTTTCATTCAGTCAGTAGCTTCAATCATTTCTGGATGTTTTTCAATGGCAAAAATCAATGAATATTGTAAATGCACAAACTGTAATTTCTCCGCATTGCAAGGTGCAATTCTGAAATTTTTTGCTTTTTCCTGCTCCTCTTAGCATGATAAAGAAGATTCAAAGAGAGTGAGATGCCAGCTCCTTTCATTCAGTCAGTAGCTTCAATCATTTCTGGACGTTTTTCAATGGCAAAAATCAATGAATATTGTAAATGCACAAACAGTAATTTCTCCGCATTGCAAGGTGCAATTCTGAAATTTTTTGCTTTTTCCTGCTCCTCTTAGCATGATAAAGAAGATTCAAAGAGAGTGAGATGCCAGCTCCTTTCATACAGTCAGTAGCTTCAATCATTTCTGGACGTTTTTCAATGGCAAAAATCAATGAATATTGTAAATGCACAAACAGTAATTTCTCCGCATTGCAAGGTGCAATTCTGAAATTTTTTGCTTTTTCCCGCTCCTCTTAGCATGATAAAGAAGATTCAAAGAGAGTGAGGTGCCAGCTCCTTTCATTCAGTCAGTAGCTTCAAACATTTCTGGTATATGAATAACATGTTTTTCAATGGCAAAAATCAATGAATATTGTAAATGCACAAACAGTAATTTCTCCGCATTGCAAGGTGCAATTCTGAAATTTTTTGATTTTTCCTGCTCCTCTTAGCATGATAAAGAAGATTCAAAGAGAGTGAGATGCCAGCTCCTTTCATTCAGTCAGTAGCTTCAATCATTTCTGGACATTTTTCAATGGCAAAAATCAATGAATATTGTAAAAGCACAAACAGTAATTTCTCCGCATTGCAAGGTGCAATTCTGAAATTTTTTGCTTTTTCCTGCTCCTCTTAGCATGATAAAGAAGATTCAAAGAGAGTGAGATGCCAGCTCCTTTCATTCAGTCAGTAGCTTCAAACATTTCTGGTATATGAATAACATGATGTTTTTCAATGGCAAAAATCAATGAATATTGTAAATGCACAAACAGTAATTTCTCCGCATTGCAAGGTGCAATTCTGAAATTTTTTGCTTTTTCCTGCTCCTCTTAGCATGATAAAGAAGATTCAAAGAGAGTGAGATGCCAGCTCCTTTCATTCAGTCAGTAGCTTCAAACATTTCTGGTATATGAATAACATGATGTTTTTCAATGGCAAAAATCAATGAATATTGTAAATGCACAAACAGTAATTTCTCCGCATTGCAAGGTGCAAGTCTGAAATTTTTTGCTTTTTCCTGCTCCTCTTAGCATGATAAAGAAGATTCAAAGAGAGTGAGATGCCAGTTACTTTCATTCAGTCAGTAGCTTCAATCATTTCTGGACGTTTTTCAATGGTAAAAATCAATGAATATTGTAAATGCACAAACAGTAATTTCTCCACATTGCAAGGTGCAATTCTGAAATTTTTTGCTTTTTCCTGCTCCTCTTAGCATGATAAAGAAGATTCAAAGAGAGTGAGATGCCAGCTCCTTTCATTCAGTCAGTAGCTTCAAACATTTCTGGTATATGAATAACATGATGTTTTTCAATGGCAAAAATCAATGAATATTGAAAATGCACAAACAGTAATTTCTCCGCATTGCAAGGTGCAATTCTGAAATTTTTTGCTTTTTCCTGCTCCTCTTAGCATGATAAAGAAGATTCAAAGAGAGTGAGATGCCAGCTCCTTTCATTCAGTCAGTAGCTTCAAACATTTCTGGTATATGAATAACATGATGTTTTTCAATGGCAAAAATCAATGAATATTGTAAATGCACAAACAGTAATTTCTCCGCATTGCAAGGTGCAATTCTGAAATTTTTTGCTTTTTCCTGCTCCTCTTAGCATGATAAAGAAGATTCAAAAAGAGTGAGATGCCAACTCCTTTCATTCAGTCAGTAGCTTCAATCATTTCTGGATGTTTTTCAATGGCAAAAATCAATGAATATTGTAAATGCACAAACAGTAATTTCTCCGCATTGCAAGGTGCAATTCTGAAATTTTTTGCTTTTTCCTGCTCCTCTTAGCATGATAAAGAAGATTCAAAGAGAGTGAGATGTCAGCTCCTTTCATTCAGTCAGTAGCTTCAAACATTTCTGGTATATGAATAACATGATGTTTTTCAATGGCAAAAATCAATGAATATTGTAAATGCACAAACAGTAATTTCTCCGCATTGCAAGGTGCAATTCTGAAATTTTTTGCTTTTTCCTGCTCCTCTTAGCATGATAAAGAAGATTCAAAGAGAGTGAGATGCCAGCTCCTTTCATTCAGTCAGTAGCTTCAATCATTTCTGGATGTTTTTCAATGGCAAAAATCAATGAATATTGTAAATGCACAAACAGTAATTTCTCCGCATTGCAAGGTGCAATTCTGAAATTTTTTGCTTTTTCCTGCTCCTCTTAGCATGATAAAGAAGATTCAAAGAGAGTGAGATGCCAGCTCCTTTCATTCAGTCAGTAGCTTCAAACATTTCTGGTATATGAATAACATGATGTTTTTCAATGGCAAAAATCAATGAATATTGTAAATGCACAAACAGTAATTTCTCCGCATTGCAAGGTGCAAGTCTGAAATTTTTTTGCTTTTTCCTGCTCCTCTTAGCATGATAAAGAAGATTCAAAGAGAGTGAGATGCCAGCTACTTTCATTCAGTCAGTAGCTTCAATCATTTCTGGACGTTTTTCAATGGTAAAAATCAATGAATATTGTAAATGCACAAACAGTAATTTCTCCACATTGCAAGGTGCAATTCTGAAATTTTTTGCTTTTTCCTGCTCCTCTTAGCATGATAAAGAAGATTCAAAGAGAGTGAGATGCCAGCTCCTTTCATTCAGGCAGTAGCTTCAAACATTTCTGGTATATGAATAACATGATGTTTTTCAATGGCAAAAATCAATGAATATTGTAAATGCACAAACAGTAATTTCTCCGCATTGCAAGGTGCAATTCTGAAATTTTTTGCTTTTTCCTGCTCCTCTTAGCATGATAAAGAAGATTCAAAGAGAGTGAGATGCCAGCTCCTTTCATTCAGTCAGTAGCTTCAAACATTTCTGGTATATGAATAACATGATGTTTTTCAATGGCAAAAATCAATGAATATTGTAAATGCACAAACAGTAATTTCTCCGCATTGCAAGGTGCAAGTCTGAAATTTTTTGCTTTTTCCTGCTCCTCTTAGCATGATAAAGAAGATTCAAAGAGAGTGAGATGCCAGCTACTTTCATTCAGTCAGTAGCTTCAATCATTTCTGGACGTTTTTCAATGGTAAAAATCAATGAATATTGTAAATGCACAAACAGTAATTTCTCCACATTGCAAGGTGCAATTCTGAAATTTTTTGCTTTTTCCTGCTCCTCTTAGCATGATAAAGAAGATTCAAAGAGAGTGAGATGCCAGCTCCTTTCATTCAGTCAGTAGCTTCAAACATTTCTGGTATATGAATAACATGATGTTTTTCAATGGCAAAAATCAATGAATATTGTAAATGCACAAACAGTAATTTCTCCGCATTGCAAGGTGCAATTCTGAAATTTTTTGCTTTTTCCTGCTCCTCTTAGCATGATAAAGAAGATTCAAAGAGAGTGAGATGCCAGCTCCTTTCATTCAGTCAGTAGCTTCAATCATTTCTGGATGTTTTTCAATGGCAAAAATCAATGAATATTGTAAATGCACAAACTGTAATTTCTCCGCATTGCAAGGTGCAATTCTGAAATTTTTTGCTTTTTCCTGCTCCTCTTAGCATGATAAAGAAGATTCAAAGAGAGTGAGATGCCAGCTCCTTTCATTCAGTCAGTAGCTTCAATCATTTCTGGACGTTTTTCAATGGCAAAAACCAATGAATATTGTAAATGCACAAACAGTAATTTCTCCGCATTGCAAGGTGCAATTCTGAAATTTTTTGCTTTTTCCTGCTCCTCTTAGCATGATAAAGAAGATTCAAAGAGAGTGAGATGCCAGCTCCTTTCATTCAGTCAGTACCTTCAATCATTTCTGGACGTTTTTCAATGGCAAAAATCAATGAATATTGTAAATGCACAAACAGTAATTTCTCCGCATTGCAAGGTGCAATTCTGAAATTTTTTGCTTTTTCCCGCTCCTCTTAGCATGATAAAGAAGATTCAAAGAGAGTGAGGTGCCAGCTCCTTTCATTCAGTCAGTAGCTTCAAACATTTCTGGTATATGAATAACATGTTTTTCAATGGCAAAAATCAATGAATATTGTAAATGCACAAACAGTAATTTCTCCGCATTGCAAGGTGCAATTCTGAAATTTTTTGCTTTTTCCTGCTCCTCTTAGCATGATAAAGAAGATTCAAAGAGAGTGAGATGCCAGCTCCTTTCATTCAGTCAGTAGCTTCAATCATTTCTGGACGTTTTTCAATGGCAAAAATCAATGAATATTGTAAATGCACAAACAGTAATTTCTCCGCATTGCAAGGTGCAATTCTGAAATTTTTTGCTTTTTCCTGCTCCTCTTAGCATGATAAAGAAGATTCAAAGAGAGTGAGATGTCAGCTCCTTTCATTCAGTCAGTAGCTTCAAACATTTCTGGTACATGAATAACATGATGTTTTTCAATGGCAAAAATCAATGAATATTGTAAATGCACAAACAGTAATTTCTCCGCATTGCAAGGTGCAATTCTGAAATTTTTTGCTTTTTCCTGCTCCTCTTAGCATGATAAAGAAGATTCAAAGAGAGTGAGATGCCAGCTCCTTTCATTCAGTCAGTAGCTTCAATCATTTCTGGATGTTTTTCAATGGCAAAAATCAATGAATATTGTAAATGCACAAACAGTAATTTCTCCGCATTGCAAGGTGCAATTCTGAAATTTTTTGCTTTTTCCTGCTCCTCTTAGCATGATAAAGAAGATTCAAGGAGAGTGAGATGCCAGCTCCTTTCGTTCAGTCAGTAGCTTCAATCATTTCTGGACGTTTTTCAATGGCAAAAATCATTGAATATTATAAATGCACAAACAGTAATTTCTCCGCATTGCAAGGTGCAATTCTGAAATTTTTTGCTTTTTCCCGCTCCTCTTAGCATGATAAAGAAGATTCAAAGAGAGTGAGGTGCCAGCTCCTTTCATTCAGTCAGTAGCTTCAAACATTTCTGGTATATGAATAACATGTTTTTCAATGGCAAAAATCAATGAATATTGTAAATGCACAAACAGTAATTTCTCCGCATTGCAAGGTGCAATTCTGAAATTTTTTGCTTTTTCCTGCTCCTCTTAGCATGATAAAGAAGATTCAAAGAGAGTGAGATGCCAGCTCCTTTCATTCAGTCAGTAGCTTCAATCATTTCTGGACGTTTTTCAATGGCAAAAATCAATGAATATTGTAAATGCACAAACAGTAATTTCTCCGCATTGCAAGGTGCAATTCTGAAATTTTTTGCTTTTTCCTGCTCCTCTTAGCATGATAAAGAAGATTCAAAGAGAGTGAGATGTCAGCTCCTTTCATTCAGTCAGTAGCTTCAAACATTTCTGGTATATGAATAACATGATGTTTTTCAATGGCAAAAATCAATGAATATTGTAAATGCACAAACAGTAATTTCTCCGCATTGCAAGGTGCAATTCTGAAATTTTTTGCTTTTTCCTGCTCCTCTTAGCATGATAAAGAAGATTCAAAGAGAGTGAGATGCCAGCTCCTTTCATTCAGTCAGTAGCTTCAATCATTTCTGGATGTTTTTCAATGGCAAAAATCAATGAATATTGTAAATGCACAAACAGTAATTTCTCCGCATTGCAAGGTGCAATTCTGAAATTTTTTGCTTTTTCCTGCTCCTCTTAGCATGATAAAGAAGATTCAAAGAGAGTGAGATGCCAGCTCCTTTCGTTCAGTCAGTAGCTTCAATCATTTCTGGACGTTTTTCAATGGCAAAAATCATTGAATATTATAAATGCACAAACAGTAATTTCTCCGCATTGCAAGGTGCAATTCTGAAATTTTTTACTTTTTCCTGCTCCTCTTAGCATGATAAAGAAGATTCAAAGAGAGTGAGATGCCAGCTCCTTTCATTCAGTCAGTAGCTTCAATCATTTCTGGTATATGAATAACATGATGTTTTTCAATGGCAAAAATCAATGAATATTGTAAATGCACAAACAGTAATTTCTCCGCATTGCAAGGTGCAATTCTGAAATTTTTTGCTTTTTCCTGCTCCTCTTAGCATGATAAAGAAGATTCAAAGAGAGTGAGATGCCAGCTCCTTTCATTCAGTCAGTAGCTTCAAACATTTCTGGTATATGAATAACATGATGTTTTTCAATGGCAAAAATCAATGAATATTGTAAATGCACAAACAGTAATTTCTCCGCATTGCAAGGTGCAAGTCTGAAATTTTTTGCTTTTTCCTGCTCCTCTTAGCATGATAAAGAAGATTCAAAGAGAGTGAGATGCCAGCTACTTTCATTCAGTCAGTAGCTTCAATCATTTCTGGACGTTTTTCAATGGTAAAAATCAATGAATATTGTAAATGCACAAACAGTAATTTCTCCACATTGCAAGGTGCAATTCTGAAATTTTTTGCTTTTTCCTGCTCCTCTTAGCATGATAAAGAAGATTCAAAGAGAGTGAGATGCCAGCTCCTTTCATTCAGTCAGTAGCTTCAAACATTTCTGGTATATGAATAACATGATGTTTTTCAATGGCAAAAATCAATGAATATTGTAAATGCACAAACAGTAATTTCTCCGCATTGCAAGGTGCAATTCTGAAATTTTTTGCTTTTTCCTGCTCCTCTTAGCATGATAAAGAAGATTCAAAGAGAGTGAGATGCCAGCTCCTTTCATTCAGTCAGTAGCTTCAAACATTTCTGGTATATGAATAACATGATGTTTTTCAATGGCAAAAATCAATGAATATTGTAAATGCACAAACAGTAATTTCTCCGCATTGCAAGGTGCAAGTCTGAAATTTTTTGCTTTTTCCTGCTCCTCTTAGCATGATAAAGAAGATTCAAAGAGAGTGAGATGCCAGCTACTTTCATTCAGTCAGTAGCTTCAATCATTTCTGGACGTTTTTCAATGGTAAAAATCAATGAATATTGTAAATGCACAAACAGTAATTTCTCCACATTGCAAGGTGCAATTCTGAAATTTTTTGCTTTTTCCTGCTCCTCTTAGCATGATAAAGAAGATTCAAAGAGAGTGAGATGCCAGCTCCTTTCATTCAGTCAGTAGCTTCAATAATTTCTGGATGTTTTTCAATGGCAAAAATCAATGAATATTGTAAATGCACAAACTGTAATTTCTCCGCATTGCAAGGTGCAATTCTGAAATTTTTTGCTTTTTCCTGCTCCTCTTAGCATGATAAAGAAGATTCAAAGAGAGTGAGATGCCAGCTCCTTTCATTCAGTCAGTAGCTTCGTTGATTTTTGCCATTGAAAAACGTCCAGAAATGATTGAAGCTACTGACTGAATGAAAGGAGCTGGCATCTCACTCTCTTTGAATCTTCTTTATCATGCTAAGAGGAGCAGGAAAAAGCAAAAAATTTCAGAATTGCACCTTGCAATGCGGAGAAATTACAGTTTGTGCATTTACAATATTCATTGATTTTTGCCATTGAAAAACGTCCAGAAATGATTGAAGCTACTGACTGAATGAAAGGAGCTGGCATCTCACTCTCTTTGAATCTTCTTTATCATGCTAAGAGGAGCAGGAAAAAGCAAAAAATTTCAGAATTGCACCTTGCAATGTGGAGAAATTACTGTTTGTGCATTTACAATATTCATTGATTTTTACCATTGAAAAACGTCCAGAAATGATTGAAGCTACTGACTGAATGAAAGTAGCTGGCATCTCACTCTCTTTGAATCTTCTTTATTATGCTAAGAGGAGCAGGAAAAAGCAAAAAATTTCAGACTTGCACCTTGCAATGCGGAGAAATTACTGTTTGTGCATTTACAATATTCATTGATTTTTGCCATTGAAAAACATCATGTTATTCATATACCAGAAATGTTTGAAGCTACTGACTGAATGAAAGGAGCTGGCATCTCACTCTCTTTGAATCTTCTTTATCATGCTAAGAGGAGCAGAAAAAAGCAAAAAATTTCAGACTTGCACCTTGCAATGCGGAGAAATTACTGTTTGTGCATTTACAATATTCATTGATTTTTGCCATTGAAAAACATCATGTTATTCATATACCAGAAATGTTTGAAGCTACTGACTGAATGAAAGGAGCTGGCATCTCACTCTCTTTGAATCTTCTTTATCATGCTAAGAGGAGCAGGAAAAAGCAAAAAATTTCAGAATTGCACCTTGCAATGCGGAGAAATTACTGTTTGTGCATTTACAATATTCATTGATTTTTGCCATTGAAAAACGTCCAGAAATGATTGAAGGTACTGACTGAATGAAAGGAGCTGGCATCTCACTCTCTTTGAATCTTCTTTATCATGCTAAGAGGAGCAGGAAAAAGCAAAAAATTTCAGAATTGCAACTTGCAATGCGGAGAAATTACTGTTTGTGCATTTACAATATTCATTGATTTTTGCCATTGAAAAACGTCCAGAAATGATTGAAGCTACTGACTGAATGAAAGGAGCTGGCATCTCACTCTCTTTGAATCTTCTTTATCATGCTAAGTGGAGCAGGAAAAAGCAAAAAATTTCAGAATTGCACCTTGCAATGCGGAGAAATTACAGTTTGTGCATTTACAATATTCATTGATTTTTGCCATTGAAAAACGTCCAGAAATGATTGAAGCTACTGACTGAATGAAAGGAGCTGGCATCTCACTCTCTTTGAATCTTCTTTATCATGCTAAGAGGAGCAGGAAAAAGCAAAAAATTTCAGAATTGCACCTTGCAATGCGGAGAAATTACTGTTTGTGCATTTACAATATTCGTTGATTTTTGCCATTGAAAAACGTCCAGAAATGATTGAAGCTACTGACTGAATGAAAGGAGCTGGCATCTCACTCTCTTTGAATCTTCTTTATCATGCTAAGAGGAGCAGGAAAAAGCAAAAAATTTCAGAATTGCACCTTGCAATGCGGAGAAATTACAGTTTGTGCATTTACAATATTCATTGATTTTTGCCATTGAAAAACGTCCAGAAATGATTGGAGCTACTGACTGAATGAAAGGAGCTGGCATCTCACTCTCTTTGAATCTTCTTTATCATGCTAAGAGGAGCAGGAAAAAGCAAAAAATTTCAGAATTGCACCTTGCAATGCGGAGAATTTACTGTTTGTGCATTTACAATATTCATTGATTTTTGCCATTGAAAAACATGTTATTCATATACCAGAAATGTTTGAAGCTCCTGACTGAATGAAAGGAGCTGGCACCTCACTCTCTTTGAATCTTCTTTATCATGCTAAGAGGAGCAGGAAAAAGCAAAAAATTTCAGAATTGCACCTTGCAATGCGGAGAAATTACTGTTTGTGCATTTACAATATTCATTGATTTTTGCCATTGAAAAACGTCCAGAAATGATTGAAGCTACTGACTGAATGAAAGGAGCTGGCATCTCACTCTCTTTGAATCTTCTTTATCATGCTAAGAGGAGCAGGAAAAAGCAAAAAATTTCAGAATTGCACCTTGCAATGCGGAGAAATTACTGTTTGTGCATTTACAATATTCATTGATTTTTGCCATTGAAAAATGTCCAGAAATGATTGAAGCTACTGACTGAATGAAAGGAGCTGGCATCTCACTCTCTTTGAATCTTCTTTATCATGCTAAGAGGAGCAGGAAAAAGCAAAAAATTTCAGAATTGCGCCTTGCAATGCGGAGAAATTACTGTTTGTGCATTTACAAAATTCATTGATTTTTGCCATTGAAAAACATCATGTTATTCATATACCAGAAATGATTGAAGCTACTGACTGAAGGAAAGGAGCTGGCATCTCACTCTCTTTGAATCTTCTTTATCATGCTAAGAGGAGCAGGAAAAAGCAAAAAATTTCAGAATTGCACCTTGCAATGCGGAGAATTTACTGTTTGTGCATTTACAATATTCATTGATTTTTGCCATTGAAAAACGTCCAGAAATTATTGAAGATACTGACTGAATGAAAGGAGCTGGCATCTCACTCTCTTTGAATCTTCTTTATCATGCTAAGAGGAGCAGGAAAAAGCAAAAAATTTCAGAATTGCACCTTGCAATGCGGAGAAATTACAGTTTGTGCATTTACAATATTCATTGATTTTTGCCATTGAAAAACGTCCAGAAATGATTGAAGCTACTGACTGAATGAAAGGAGCTGGCATCTCACTCTCTTTGAATCTTCTTTATCATGCTAAGAGGAGCAGGAAAAAGCAAAAAATTTCAGAATTGCACCTTGCAATGCGGAGAAATTACTGTTTGTGCATTTACAATATTCATTGATTTTTGCCATTGAAAAACGTCCAGAAATGATTGTAGCTACTGACTGAATGAAAGGAGCTGGCATCTCACTCTCTTTGAATCTTCTTTATCATGCTAAGAGGAGCAGGAAAAAGCAAAAAATTTCAGAATTGCACCTTGCAATGCGGAGAAATTACTGTTTGTGCATTTACAATATTCATTGATTTTTGCCACTGAAAAATGTCCAGAAATGATTGAAGCTACTGACTGAATGAAAGGAGCTGGCATCTCACTCTCTTTGAATCTTCTTTATCATGCTAAGAGGAGCAGGAAAAAGCAAAAAATTTCAGAATTGCGCCTTGCAATGCGGAGAAATTACTGTTTGTGCATTTACAAAATTCATTGATTTTTGCCATTGAAAAACATCATGTTATTCATATACCAGAAATGATTGAAGCTACTGACTGAAGGAAAGGAGCTGGCATCTCACTCTCTTTGAATCTTCTTTATCATGCTAAGAGGAGCAGGAAAAAGCAAAAAATTTCAGAATTGCACCTTGCAATGCGGAGAAATTACTGTTTGTGCATTTACAATATTCATTGATTTTTGCGATTGAAAAACCATGTTATTCATATACCAGAAATGATTGAAGCTACTGACTGAATGAAAGGAGCTGGCATCTCACTCTCTTTGAATCTTCTTTATCATGCTAAGAGGAGCAGGAAAAAGCAAAAAATTTCAGAATTGCACCTTGCAATGCGGAGAAATTACAGTTTGTGCATTTACAATATTCATTGATTTTTGCCATTGAAAAACGTCCAGAAATGATTGAAGCTACTGACTGAATGAAAGGAGCTGGCATCTCACTCTCTTTGAATCTTCTTTATCATGCTAAGAGGAGCAGGAAAAAGCAAAAAATTTCAGAATTGCACCTTGCAATGCGGAGAAATTACTGTTTGTGCATTTACAATATTCATTGATTTTTGCCATTGAAAAACGTCCAGAAATGATTGAAGGTACTGACTGAATGAAAGGAGCTGGCATCTCACTCTCTTTGAATCTTCTTTATCATGCTAAGAGGAGCAGGAAAAAGCAAAAAATTTCAGAATTGCACCTTGCAATGCGGAGAAATTACTGTTTGTGCATTTACAATATTCATTGATTTTTGCCATTGAAAAACGTCCAGAAATGATTGAAGCTACTGACTGAATGAAAGGAGCTGGCATCTCACTCTCTTTGAATCTTCTTTATCATGCTAAGAGGAGCAGGAAAAAGCAAAAAATTTCAGAATTGCACCTTGCAATGCGGAGAAATTACTGTTTGTGCATTTACAATATTCATTGATTTTTGCCATTGAAAAATGTCCAGAAATGATTGAAGCTACTGACTGAATGAAAGGAGCTGGCATCTCACTCTCTTTGAATCTTCTTTATCATGCTAAGAGGAGCAGGAAAAAGCAAAAAATTTCAGAATTGCGCCTTGCAATGCGGAGAAATTACTGTTTGTGCATTTACAAAATTCATTGATTTTTGCCATTGAAAAACATCATGTTATTCATATACCAGAAATGATTGAAGCTACTGACTGAAGGAAAGGATCTGGCATCTCACTCTCTTTGAATCTTCTTTATCATGCTTAGAGGAGCAGGAAAAAGCAAAAAATTTCAGAATTGCACCTTGCAATGCGGAGAAATTACTGTTTGTGCATTTACAATATTCATTGATTTTTGCCATTGAAAAACGTCCAGAAATGATTGAAGCTACTGACTGAATGAAAGGAGCTGGCATCTCACTCTCTTTGAATCTTCTTTATCATGCTAAGAGGAGCAGGAAAAAGCAAAAAATTTCAGAATTGCACCTTGCAATGCGGAGAAATTACTGTTTGTGCATTTACAATATTCATTGATTTTTGCTATTGAAAAACATCATGTTATTCATATACCAGAAATGATTGAAGCTACTGACTGAATGAAAGGAGCTGGCATCTCACTCTCTTTGAATCTTCTTTATCATGCTAAGAGGAGCAGGAAAAAGCAAAAAATTTCCTAATTGCACCTTGCAATGCGGAGAAATTACAGTTTGTGCATTTACAATATTCATTGATTTTTGCCATTGAAAAACGTCCAGAAATGATTGAAGCTACTGACTGAATGAAAGGAGCTGGCATCTCACTCTCTTTGAATCTTCTTTATCATGCTAAGAGGAGCAGGAAAAAGCAAAAAATTTCAGAATTGCACCTTGCAATGCGGAGAAATTACTGTTTGTGCATTTACAATATTCATTGATTTTTGCCATTGAAAAACGTCCAGAAATGATTGAAGGTACTGACTGAATGAAAGGAGCTGGCATCTCACTCTCTTTGAATCTTCTTTATCATGCTAAGAGGAGCAGGAAAAAGCAAAAAATTTCAGAATTGCGCCTTGCAATGCGGAGAAATTACTCTTTGTGCATTTACAAAATTCATTGATTTTTGCCATTGAAAAACATCATGTTATTCATATACCAGAAATGATTGAAGCTACTGACTGAAGGAAAGGATCTGGCATCTCACTCTCTTTGAATCTTCTTTATCATGCTAAGAGGAGCAGGAAAAAGCAAAAAATTTCAGAATTGCACCTTGCAATGCGGAGAAATTACTGTTTGTGCATTTACAATATTCATTGATTTTTGCCATTGAAAAACGTCCAGAAATGATTGAAGCTACTGACTGAATGAAAGTAGCTGGCATCTCACTCTCTTTGAATCTTCTTTATCATGCTAAGAGGAGCAGGAAAAAGCAAAAAATTTCAGAATTGCACCTTGCAATGCGGAGAAATTACTGTTTGTGCATTTACAATATTCATTGATTTTTGCCATTGAAAAACGTCCAGAAATGATTGAAGCTACTGACTGAATGAAAGGAGCTGGCATCTCACTCTCTTTGAATCTTCTTTATCATGCTAAGAGGAGCAGGAAAAAGCAAAAAATTTCAGAATTGCACCTTGCAATGCGGAGAAATTACTGTTTGTGCATTTACAATATTCATTGATTTTTGCCATTGAAAAATGTCCAGAAATGATTGAAGCTACTGACTGAATGAAAGGAGCTGGCATCTCACTCTCTTTGAATCTTCTTTATCATGCTAAGAGGAGCAGGAAAAAGCAAAAAATTTCAGAATTGCGCCTTGCAATGCGGAGAAATTACTGTTTGTGCATTTACAAAATTCATTGATTTTTGCCATTGAAAAACATCATGTTATTCATATACCAGAAATGATTGAAGCTACTGACTGAAGGAAAGGATCTGGCATCTCACTCTCTTTGAATCTTCTTTATCATGCTAAGAGGAGCAGGAAAAAGCAAAAAATTTCAGAATTGCACCTTGCAATGCAGAGAAATTACTGTTTGTGCATTTACAATATTCATTGATTTTTGTCATTGAAAAACGTCCAGAAATGATTGAAGCTACTGACTGAATGAAAGGAGCTGGCACCTCACTCTCTTTGAATCTTCTTTATCATGCTAAGAGGAGCAGGAAAAAGCAAAAAATTTCAGAATTGCACCTTGCAATGCGGAGAAATTACTGTTTGTGCATTTACAATATTCATTGATTTTTGCCATTGAAAAACGTCCAGAAATGATTGAAGCTACTGACTGAAAGAAAGGAGCTGGCATCTCACTCTCTTTGAATCTTCTTTATCATGCTAAGAGGAGCAGGAAAAAGCAAAAAATTTCAGAATTGCACCTTGCAATGCGGAGAAATTACTGTTTGTGCATTTACAATATTCATTGATTTTTGCCATTGAAAAATGTCCAGAAATGATTGAAGCTACTGACTGAATGAAAGGAGCTGGCATCTCACTCTCTTTGAATCTTCTTTATCATGCTAAGAGGAGCAGGAAAAAGCAAAAAATTTCAGAATTGCGCCTTGCAATGCGGAGAAATTACTGTTTGTGCATTTACAAATTTCATTGATTTTTGCCATTGAAAAACATCATGTTATTCATATACCAGAAATGATTGAAGCTACTGACTGAAGGAAAGGAGCTGGCATCTCACTCTCTTTGAATCTTCTTTATCATGCTAAGAGGAGCAGGAAAAAGCAAAAAATTTCAGAATTGCAACTTGCAATGCGGAGAATTTACTGTTTGTGCATTTACAATATTCATTGATTTTTGCCATTGAAAAACGTCCAGAAATGATTGAAGCTACTGACTGAATGAAAGGAGCTGGCATCTCACTCTCTTTGAATCTTCTTTATCATGCTAAGAGGAGCAGGAAAAAGCAAAAAATTTCAGAATTGCACCTTGCAATGCGGAGAAATTACAGTTTGTGCATTTACAATATTCATTGATTTTTGCCATTGAAAAACGTCCAGAAATGATTGAAGCTACTGACTGAATGAAAGGAGCTGGCATCTCACTCTCTTTGAATCTTCTTTATCATGCTAAGAGGAGCAGGAAAAAGCAAAAACTTTCAGAATTGCACCTTGCAATGCGGAGAAATTACTGTTTGTGCATTTACAATATTCGTTGATTTTTGCCATTGAAAAACGTCCAGAAATGATTGAAGCTACTGACTGAATGAAAGGAGCTGGCATCTCACTCTCTTTAAATCTTCTTTATCATGCTAAGAGGAGCAGGAAAAAGCAAAAAATTTCAGAATTGCACCTTGCAATGCGGAGAAATTACAGTTTGTGCATTTACAATATTCATTGATTTTTGCCATTGAAAAACGTCCAGAAATGATTGAAGCTACTGACTGAATGAAAGGAGCTGGCATCTCACTCTCTTTGAATCTTCTTTATCATGCTAAGAGGAGCAGGAAAAAGCAAAAAATTTCAGAATTGCACCTTGCAATGCGGAGAAATTACTGTTTGTGCATTTACAATATTCATTGATTTTTGCCATTGAAAAACATGTTATTCATATACCAGAAATGTTTGAAGCTCCTGACTGAATGAAAGGAGCTGGCACCTCACTCTCTTTGAATCTTCTTTATCATGCTAAGAGGAGCAGGAAAAAGCAAAAAATTTCAGAATTGCACCTTGCAATGCGGAGAAATTACTGTTTGTGCATTTACAATATTCATTGATTTTTGCCATTGAAAAACGTCCAGAAATGATTGTAGCTACTGACTGAATGAAAGGAGCTGGCATCTCACTCTCTTTGAATCTTCTTTATCATGCTAAGAGGAGCAGGAAAAAGCAAAAAATTTCAGAATTGCACCTTGCAATGCGGAGAAATTACTGTTTGTGCATTTACAATATTCATTGATTTTTGCCACTGAAAAATGTCCAGAAATGATTGAAGCTACTGACTGAATGAAAGGAGCTGGCATCTCACTCTCTTTGAATCTTCTTTATCATGCTAAGAGGAGCAGGAAAAAGCAAAAAATTTCAGAATTGCGCCTTGCAATGCGGAGAAATTACTGTTTGTGCATTTACAAAATTCATTGATTTTTGCCATTGAAAAACATCATGTTATTCATATACCAGAAATGATTGAAGCTACTGACTGAAGGAAACGAGCTGGCATCTCACTCTCTTTGAATCTTCTTTATCATGCTAAGAGGAGCAGGAAAAAGCAAAAAATTTCAGAATTGCACCTTGCAATGCGGAGAAATTACTGTTTGTGCATTTACAATATTCATTGATTTTTGCCACTGAAAAATGTCCAGAAATGATTGAAGCTACTGACTGAATGAAAGGAGCTGGCATCTCACTCTCTTTGAATCTTCTTTATCATGCTAAGAGGAGCAGGAAAAAGCAAAAAATTTCAGAATTGCGCCTTGCAATGCGGAGAAATTACTGTTTGTGCATTTACAAAATTCATTGATTTTTGCCATTGAAAAACATCATGTTATTCATATACCAGAAATGATTGAAGCTACTGACTGAAGGAAACGAGCTGGCATCTCACTCTCTTTGAATCTTCTTTATCATGCTAAGAGGAGCAGGAAAAAGCAAAAAATTTCAGAATTGCACCTTGCAATGCGGAGAAATTACTGTTTGTGCATTTACAATATTCATTGATTTTTGCGATTGAAAAACCATGTTATTCATATACCAGAAATGATTGAAGCTACTGACTGAATGAAAGGAGCTGGCATCTCACTCTCTTTGAATCTTCTTTATCATGCTAAGAGGAGCAGGAAAAAGCAAAAAATTTCAGAATTGCACCTTGCAATGCGGAGAAATTACAGTTTGTGCATTTACAATATTCATTGATTTTTGCCATTGAAAAACGTCCAGAAATGATTGAAGCTACTGACTGAATGAAAGGAGCTGGCATCTCACTCTCTTTGAATCTTCTTTATCATGCTAAGAGGAGCAGGAAAAAGCAAAAAATTTCAGAATTGCACCTTGCAATGCGGAGAAATTACTGTTTGTGCATTTACAATATTCATTGATTTTTGCCATTGAAAAACGTCCAGAAATGATTGAAGGTACTGACTGAATGAAAGGAGCTGGCATCTCACTCTCTTTGAATCTTCTTTATCATGCTAAGAGGAGCAGGAAAAAGCAAAAAATTTCAGAATTGCACCTTGCAATGCGGAGAAATTACTGTTTGTGCATTTACAATATTCATTGATTTTTGCCATTGAAAAACGTCCAGAAATGATTGAAGCTACTGACTGAATGAAAGGAGCTGGCATCTCACTCTCTTTGAATCTTCTTTATCATGCTAAGAGGAGCAGGAAAAAGCAAAAAATTTCAGAATTGCACCTTGCAATGCGGAGAAATTACTGTTTGTGCATTTACAATATTCATTGATTTTTGCCATTGAAAAATGTCCAGAAATGATTGAAGCTACTGACTGAATGAAAGGAGCTGGCATCTCACTCTCTTTGAATCTTCTTTATCATGCTAAGAGGAGCAGGAAAAAGCAAAAAATTTCAGAATTGCGCCTTGCAATGCGGAGAAATTACTGTTTGTGCATTTACAAAATTCATTGATTTTTGCCATTGAAAAACATCATGTTATTCATATACCAGAAATGATTGAAGCTACTGACTGAAGGAAAGGATCTGGCATCTCACTCTCTTTGAATCTTCTTTATCATGCTTAGAGGAGCAGGAAAAAGCAAAAAATTTCAGAATTGCACCTTGCAATGCGGAGAAATTACTGTTTGTGCATTTACAATATTCATTGATTTTTGCCATTGAAAAACGTCCAGAAATGATTGAAGCTACTGACTGAATGAAAGGAGCTGGCATCTCACTCTCTTTGAATCTTCTTTATCATGCTAAGAGGAGCAGGAAAAAGCAAAAAATTTCAGAATTGCACCTTGCAATGCGGAGAAATTACTGTTTGTGCATTTACAATATTCATTGATTTTTGCTATTGAAAAACATCATGTTATTCATATACCAGAAATGATTGAAGCTACTGACTGAATGAAAGGAGCTGGCATCTCACTCTCTTTGAATCTTCTTTATCATGCTAAGAGGAGCAGGAAAAAGCAAAAAATTTCAGAATTGCACCTTGCAATGCGGAGAAATTACAGTTTGTGCATTTACAATATTCATTGATTTTTGCCATTGAAAAACGTCCAGAAATGATTGAAGCTACTGACTGAATGAAAGGAGCTGGCATCTCACTCTCTTTGAATCTTCTTTATCATGCTAAGAGGAGCAGGAAAAAGCAAAAAATTTCAGAATTGCACCTTGCAATGCGGAGAAATTACTGTTTGTGCATTTACAATATTCATTGATTTTTGCCATTGAAAAACGTCCAGAAATGATTGAAGGTACTGACTGAATGAAAGGAGCTGGCATCTCACTCTCTTTGAATCTTCTTTATCATGCTAAGAGGAGCAGGAAAAAGCAAAAAATTTCAGAATTGCGCCTTGCAATGCGGAGAAATTACTCTTTGTGCATTTACAAAATTCATTGATTTTTGCCATTGAAAAACATCATGTTATTCATATACCAGAAATGATTGAAGCTACTGACTGAAGGAAAGGATCTGGCATCTCACTCTCTTTGAATCTTCTTTATCATGCTAAGAGGAGCAGGAAAAAGCAAAAAATTTCAGAATTGCACCTTGCAATGCGGAGAAATTACTGTTTGTGCATTTACAATATTCATTGATTTTTGCCATTGAAAAACGTCCAGAAATGATTGAAGCTACTGACTGAATGAAAGGAGCTGGCATCTCACTCTCTTTGAATCTTCTTTATCATGCTAAGAGGAGCAGGAAAAAGCAAAAAATTTCAGAATTGCACCTTGCAATGCGGAGAAATTACTGTTTGTGCATTTACAATATTCATTGATTTTTGCCATTGAAAAACGTCCAGAAATGATTGAAGCTACTGACTGAATGAAAGGAGCTGGCATCTCACTCTCTTTGAATCTTCTTTATCATGCTAAGAGGAGCAGGAAAAAGCAAAAAATTTCAGAATTGCACCTTGCAATGCGGAGAAATTACTGTTTGTGCATTTACAATATTCATTGATTTTTGCCATTGAAAAATGTCCAGAAATGATTGAAGCTACTGACTGAATGAAAGGAGCTGGCATCTCACTCTCTTTGAATCTTCTTTATCATGCTAAGAGGAGCAGGAAAAAGCAAAAAATTTCAGAATTGCGCCTTGCAATGCGGAGAAATTACTGTTTGTGCATTTACAAAATTCATTGATTTTTGCCATTGAAAAACATCATGTTATTCATATACCAGAAATGATTGAAGCTACTGACTGAAGGAAAGGATCTGGCATCTCACTCTCTTTGAATCTTCTTTATCATGCTAAGAGGAGCAGGAAAAAGCAAAAAATTTCAGAATTGCACCTTGCAATGCAGAGAAATTACTGTTTGTGCATTTACAATATTCATTGATTTTTGTCATTGAAAAACGTCCAGAAATGATTGAAGCTACTGACTGAATGAAAGGAGCTGGCATCTCACTCTCTTTGAATCTTCTTTATCATGCTAAGAGGAGCAGGAAAAAGCAAAAAATTTCAGAATTGCACCTTGCAATGCGGAGAAATTACTGTTTGTGCATTTACAATATTCATTGATTTTTGCCATTGAAAAATGTCCAGAAATGATTGAAGCTACTGACTGAATGAAAGGAGCTGGCATCTCACTCTCTTTGAATCTTCTTTATCATGCTAAGAGGAGCAGGAAAAAGCAAAAAATTTCAGAATTGCACATTGCAATGCGGAGAAATTACTGTTTGTGCATTTACAATATTCATTGATTTTTGCCATTGAAAAACGTCCAGAAATGATTGAAGCTACTGACTGAATGAAAGGAGCTGGCATCTCACTCTCTTTGAATCTTCTTTATCATGCTAAGAGGAGCAGGAAAAAGCAAAAAATTTCAGAATTGCACCTTGCAATGCGGAGAAATTACTGTTTGTGCATTTACAATATTCATTGATTTTTGCCATTGAAAAACGTCCAGAAATGATTGAAGCTACTGACTGAATGAAAGGAGCTGGCATCTCACTCTCTTTGAATCTTCTTTATCATGCTAAGAGGAGCAGGAAAAAGCAAAAAATTTCAGAATTGCACCTTGCAATGCGGAGAAATTACTGTTTGTGCATTTACAATATTCATTGATTTTTGCCATTGAAAAATGTCCAGAAATGATTGAAGCTACTGACTGAATGAAAGGAGCTGGCATCTCACTCTCTTTGAATTTCTTTATCATGCTAAGAGGAGCAGGAAAAAGCAAAAAATTTCAGAATTGCGCCTTGCAATGCGGAGAAATTACTGTTTGTGCATTTACAAAATTCATTGATTTTTGCCATTGAAAAACATCATGTTATTCATATACCAGAAATGATTGAAGCTACTGACTGAAGGAAAGGATCTGGCATCTCACTCTCTTTGAATCTTCTTTATCATGCTAAGAGGAGCAGGAAAAAGCAAAAAATTTCAGAATTGCACCTTGCAATGCGGAGAAATTACTGTTTGTGCATTTACAATATTCATTGATTTTTGCCATTGAAAAACGTCCAGAAATGATTGAAGCTACTGACTGAATGAAAGGAGCTGGCATCTCACTCTCTTTGAATCTTCTTTATCATGCTAAGAGGAGCAGGAAAAAGCAAAAAAATTCAGAATTGCACCTTGCAATGCGGAGAAATTACTGTTTGTGCATTTACAATATTCATTGATTTTTGCCATTGAAAAACGTCCAGAAATGATTGAAGCTACTGACTGAATGAAAGGAGCTGGCATCTCACTCTCTTTGAATCTTCTTTATCATGCTAAGAGGAGCAGGAAAAAGCAAAAAATTTCAGAATTGCACCTTGCAATGCGGAGAAATTACTGTTTGTGCATTTACAATATTCATTGATTTTTGCCATTGAAAAATGTCCAGAAATGATTGAAGCTACTGACTGAATGAAAGGAGCTGGCATCTCACTCTCTTTGAATCTTCTTTATCATGCTAAGAGGAGCAGGAAAAAGCAAAAAATTTCAGAATTGCGCCTTGCAATGCGGAGAAATTACTGTTTGTGCATTTACAAAATTCATTGATTTTTGCCATTGAAAAACATCATGTTATTCATATACCAGAAATGATTGAAGCTACTGACTGAAGGAAAGGATCTGGCATCTCACTCTCTTTGAATCTTCTTTATCATGCTAAGAGGAGCAGGAAAAAGCAAAAAATTTCAGAATTGCACCTTGCAATGCGGAGAAATTACTGTTTGTGCATTTACAATATTCATTGATTTTTGCCATTGAAAAACGTCCAGAAATGATTGAAGCTACTGACTGAATGAAAGGAGCTGGCATCTCACTCTCTTTGAATCTTCTTTATCATGCTAAGAGGAGCAGGAAAAAGCGAAAAATTTCAGAATTGCACCTTGCAATGCGGAGAAATTACTGTTTGTGCATTTACAATATTCATTGATTTTTGCGATTGAAAAACATCATGTTATTCATATACCAGAAATGATTGAAGCTACTGACTGAATGAAAGGAGCTGGCATCTCACTCTCTTTGAATCTTCTTTATCATGCTAAGAGGAGCAGGAAAAAGTAAAAAATTTCAGAATTGCACCTTGCAATGCGGAGAAATTACTGTTTGTGCATTTACAATATTCAATGATTTTTGCCATTGAAAAACATCCAGAAATGATTGAAGCTACTGACTGAATGAAAGGAGCTGGCATCTCACTCTCTTTGAATCTTCTTTATCATGCTAAGAGGAGCAGGAAAAAGCAAAAAATTTCAGAATTGCACCTTGCACTGCAGAGAAATTACTGTTTGTGCATTTACAATATTCATTGATTTTTGTCATTGAAAAACGTCCAGAAATGATTGAAGCTACTGACTGAATGAAAGGAGCTGGCATCTCACTCTCTTTGAATCTTCTTTATCATGCTAAGAGGAGCAGGAAAAAGCAAAAAATTTCAGAATTGCACCTTGCAATGCGGAGAAATTACTGTTTGTGCATTTACAATATTCATTGATTTTTGCCATTGAAAAATGTCCAGAAATGATTGAAGCTACTGACTGAATGAAAGGAGCTGGCATCTCACTCTCTTTGAATCTTCTTTATCATGCTAAGAGGAGCAGGAAAAAGCAAAAAATTTCAGAATTGCACATTGCAATGCGGAGAAATTACTGTTTGTGCATTTACAATATTCATTGATTTTTGCCATTGAAAAACGTCCAGAAATGATTGAAGCTACTGACTGAATGAAAGGAGCTGGCATCTCACTCTCTTTGAATCTTCTTTATCATGCTAAGAGGAGCAGGAAAAAGCAAAAAATTTCAGAATTGCACCTTGCAATGCGGAGAAATTACTGTTTGTGCATTTACAATATTCATTGATTTTTGCCATTGAAAAACGTCCAGAAATGATTGAAGCTACTGACTGAATGAAAGGAGCTGGCATCTCACTCTCTTTGAATCTTCTTTATCATGCTAAGAGGAGCAGGAAAAAGCAAAAAATTTCAGAATTGCACCTTGCAATGCGGAGAAATTACTGTTTGTGCATTTACAATATTCATTGATTTTTGCCATTGAAAAATGTCCAGAAATGATTGAAGCTACTGACTGAATGAAAGGAGCTGGCATCTCACTCTCTTTGAATCTTCTTTATCATGCTAAGAGGAGCAGGAAAAAGCAAAAAATTTCAGAATTGCGCCTTGCAATGCGGAGAAATTACTGTTTGTGCATTTACAAAATTCATTGATTTTTGCCATTGAAAAACATCATGTTATTCATATACCAGAAATGATTGAAGCTACTGACTGAAGGAAAGGATCTGGCATCTCACTCTCATTGAATCTTCTTTATCATGCTAAGAGGAGCAGGAAAAAGCAAAAAATTTCAGAATTGCACCTTGCAATGCGGAGAAATTACTGTTTGTGCATTTACAATATTCATTGATTTTTGCCATTGAAAAACGTCCAGAAATGATTGAAGCTACTGACTGAATGAAAGGAGCTGGCATCTCACTCTCTTTGAATCTTCTTTATCATGCTAAGAGGAGCAGGAAAAAGCAAAAAATTTCAGAATTGCACCTTGCAATGCGGAGAAATTACTGTTTGTGCATTTACAATATTCATTGATTTTTGCCATTGAAAAACGTCCAGAAATGATTGAAGCTACTGACTGAATGAAAGGAGCTGGCATCTCACTCTCTTTGAATCTTCTTTATCATGCTAAGAGGAGCAGGAAAAAGCAAAAAATTTCAGAATTGCACCTTGCAATGCGGAGAAATTACTGTTTGTGCATTTACAATATTCATTGATTTTTGCCATTGAAAAATGTCCAGAAATGATTGAAGCTACTGACTGAATGAAAGGAGCTGGCATCTCACTCTCTTTGAATCTTCTTTATCATGCTAAGAGGAGCAGGAAAAAGCAAAAAATTTCAGAATTGCGCCTTGCAATGCGGAGAAATTACTGTTTGTGCATTTACAAAATTCATTGATTTTTGCCATTGAAAAACATCATGTTATTCATATACCAGAAATGATTGAAGCTACTGACTGAAGGAAAGGATCTGGCATCTCACTCTCTTTGAATCTTCTTTATCATGCTAAGAGGAGCAGGAAAAAGCAAAAAATTTCAGAATTGCACCTTGCAATGCGGAGAAATTACTGTTTGTGCATTTACAATATTCATTGATTTTTGCCATTGAAAAACGTCCAGAAATGATTGAAGCTACTGACTGAATGAAAGGAGCTGGCATCTCACTCTCTTTGAATCTTCTTTATCATGCTAAGAGGAGCAGGAAAAAGCAAAAAATTTCAGAATTGCACCTTGCAATGCGGAGAAATTACTGTTTGTGCATTTACAATATTCATTGATTTTTGCGATTGAAAAACATCATGTTATTCATATACCAGAAATGATTGAAGCTACTGACTGAATGAAAGGAGCTGGCATCTCACTCTCTTTGAATCTTCTTTATCATGCTAAGAGGAGCAGGAAAAAGTAAAAAATTTCAGAATTGCACCTTGCAATGCGGAGAAATTACTGTTTGTGCATTTACAATATTCAATGATTTTTGCCATTGAAAAACGTCCAGAAATGGTTGAAGCTACTGACTGAATGAAAGGAGCTGGCATCTCACTCTCTTTGAATCTTGTTTACCATGCTAAGAGGAGCAGGAAAAAGCAAAAAATTTCAGAATTGCACCTTGCAATGCGGAGAAATTACTGTTTGTGCATTTACAATATTCATTGATTTTTGCCATTGAAAAACGTCCAGAAATGATTGAAGCTACTGACTGAATGAAAGGAGCTGGCATCTCACTCTCTTTGAATCTTCTTTATCATGCTAAGAGGAGCAGGAAAAAGCAAAAAATTTCAGAATTGCACCTTGCAATGCGGAGAAATTACTGTTTGTGCATTTACAATATTAATTGATTTTTGCTATTGAAAAACATCATGTTATTCATATACCAGAAATGATTGAAGCTACTGACTGAATGAAAGGAGCTGGCATCTCACTCTCTTTGAATCTTCTTTATCATGCTAAGAGGAGCAGGAAAAAGCAAAAAATTTCAGAATTGCACCTTGCAATGCGGAGAAATTACAGTTTGTGCATTTACAATATTCATTGATTTTTGCCATTGAAAAACGTCCAGAAATGATTGAAGCTACTGACTGAATGAAAGGAGCTGGCATCTCACTCTCTTTGAATCTTCTTTATCATGCTAAGAGGAGCAGGAAAAAGCAAAAAATTTCAGAATTGCACCTTGCAATGCGGAGAAATTACTGTTTGTGCATTTACAATATTCATTGATTTTTGCCATTGAAAAACGTCCAGAAATGATTGAAGGTACTGACTGAATGAAAGGAGCTGGCATCTCGCTCTCTTTGAATCTTCTTTATCATGCTAAGAGGAGCAGGAAAAAGCAAAAAATTTCAGAATTGCACCTTGCAATGCGGAGAAATTACTGTTTGTGCATTTACAATATTCATTGATTTTTGCCATTGAAAAACGTCCAGAAATGATTGAAGCTACTGACTGAATGAAAGGAGCTGGCATCTCACTCTCTTTGAATCTTCTTTATCATGCTAAGAGGAGCAGGAAAAAGCAAAAAATTTCAGAATTGCACCTTGCAATGCGGAGAAATTACTGTTTGTGCATTTACAATATTCATTGATTTTTGCCATTGAAAAATGTCCAGAAATGATTGAAGCTACTGACTGAATGAAAGGAGCTGGCATCTCACTCTCTTTGAATCTTCTTTATCATGCTAAGAGGAGCAGGAAAAAGCAAAAAATTTCAGAATTGCGCCTTGCAATGCGGAGAAATTACTGTTTGTGCATTTACAAAATTCATTGATTTTTGCCATTGAAAAACATCATGTTATTCATATACCAGAAATGATTGAAGCTACTGACTGAAGGAAAGGATATGGCATCTCACTCTCTTTGAATCTTCTTTATCATGCTTAGAGGAGCAGGAAAAAGCAAAAAATTTCAGAATTGCACCTTGCAATGCGGAGAAATTACTGTTTGTGCATTTACAATATTCATTGATTTTTGCCATTGAAAAACGTCCAGAAATGATTGAAGCTACTGACTGAATGAAAGGAGCTGGCATCTCACTCTCTTTGAATCTTCTTTATCATGCTAAGAGGAGCAGGAAAAAGCAAAAAATTTCAGAATTGCACCTTGCAATGCGGAGAAATTACTGTTTGTGCATTTACAATATTCATTGATTTTTGCGATTGAAAAACATCATGTTATTCATATACCAGAAATGATTGAAGCTACTGACTGAATGAAAGGAGCTGGCATCTCACTCTCTTTGAATCTTCTTTATCATGCTAAGAGGAGCAGGAAAAAGTAAAAAATTTCAGAATTGCACCTTGCAATGCGGAGAAATTACTGTTTGTGCATTTACAATATTCATTGATTTTTGCCATTGAAAAACGTCCAGAAATGATTGAAGCTACTGACTGAATGAAAGGAGCTGGCATCTCACTCTCTTTGAATCTTCTTTATCATGCTAAGAGGAGCAGGAAAAAGCAAAAAATTTCAGAATTGCACCTTGCAATGCGGAGAAATTACTGTTTGTGCATTTACAATATTCATTGATTTTTGCTATTGAAAAACATCATGTTATTCATATACCAGAAATGATTGAAGCTACTGACTGAATGAAAGGAGCTGGCATCTCACTCTCTTTGAATCTTCCTTATCATGCTAAGAGGAGCAGGAAAAAGCAAAAAATTTCAGAATTGCACCTTGCAATGCGGAGAAATTACAGTTTGTGCATTTACAATATTCATTGATTTTTGCCATTGAAAAACGTCCAGAAATGATTGAAGCTACTGACTGAATGAAAGGAGCTGGCATCTCACTCTCTTTGAATCTTCTTTATCATGCTAAGAGGAGCAGGAAAAATCAAAAAATTTCAGAATTGCACCTTGCAATGCGGAGAAATTACTGTTTGTGCATTTACAATATTCATTGATTTTTGCCATTGAAAAAGGTCCAGAAATAATTGAAGGTACTGACTGAATGAAAGGAGCTGGCATCTCACTCTCTTTGAATCTTCTTTATCATGCTAAGAGGAGCAGGAAAAAGCAAAAAATTTCAGAATTGCACCTTGCAATGCGGAGAAATTACTGTTTGTGCATTTACAATATTCATTGATTTTTGCCATTGAAAAACGTCCAGAAATGATTGAAGCTACTGACTGAATGAAAGGAGCTGGCATCTCACTCTCTTTGAATTTTCTTTATCATGCTAAGAGGAGCAGGAAAAAGCAAAAAATTTCAGAATTGCACCTTGCAATGCGGAGAAATGACTGTTTGTGCATTTACAATATTCATTGATTTTTGCCATTGAAAAATGTCCAGAAATGATTGAAGCTACTGACTGAATGAAAGGATCTGGCATCTCACTCTCTTTGAATCTTCTTTATCATGCTTAGAGGAGCAGGAAAAAGCAAAAAATTTCAGAATTGCACCTTGCAATGCGGAGAAATTACTGTTTGTGCATTTACAATATTCATTGATTTTTGCCATTGAAAAACGTCCAGAAATGATTGAAGCTACTGACTGAATGAAAGGAGCTGGCATCTCACTCTCTTTGAATCTTCTTTATCATGCTAAGAGGAGCAGGAAAAAGCAAAAAATTTCAGAATTGCACCTTGCAATGCGGAGAAATTACTGTTTGTGCATTTACAATATTCATTGATTTTTGCGATTGAAAAACATCATGTTATTCATATACCAGAAATGATTGAAGCTACTGACTGAATGAAAGGAGCTGGCATCTCACTCTCTTTGAATCTTCTTTATCATGCTAAGAGGAGCAGGAAAAAGTAAAAAATTTCAGAATTGCACCTTGCAATGCGGAGAAATTACTGTTTGTGCATTTACAATATTCAATGATTTTTGCCATTGAAAAACGTCCAGAAATGATTGAAGCTACTGACTGAATGAAAGGAGCTGGCATCTCACTCTCTTTGAATCTTGTTTATCATGCTAAGAGGAGCAGGAAAAAGCAAAAAATTTCAGAATTGCACCTTGCAATGCGGAGAAATTACTGTTTGTGCATTTACAATATTCATTGATTTTTGCCATTGAAAAACGTCCAGAAATGATTGAAGCTACTGACTGAATGAAAGGAGCTGGCATCTCACTCTCTTTGAATCTTCTTTATCATGCTAAGAGGAGCAGGAAAAAGCAAAAAATTTCAGAATTGCACCTTGCAATGCGGAGAAATTACTGTTTGTGCATTTACAATATTCATTGATTTTTGCCATTGAAAAACATCATGTTATTCATATACCAGAAATGATTGAAGCTACTGACTGAATGAAAGGAGCTGGCATCTCACTCTCTTTGAATCTTCTTTATCATGCTAAGAGGAGCAGGAAAAAGTAAAAAATTTCAGAATTGCACCTTGCAATGCGGAGAAATTACTGTTTGTGCATTTATAATATTCAATGATTTTTGCCATTGAAAAACGTCCAGAAATGATTGAAGCTACTGACTGAACGAAAGGAGCTGGCATCTCACTCTCTTTGAATCTTCTTTATCATGCTAAGAGGAGCAGGAAAAAGCAAAAAATTTCAGAATTGCACCTTGCAATGCGGAGAAATTACTGTTTGTGCATTTACAATATTCATTGATTTTTGCCATTGAAAAACATCATGTTATTCATGTACCAGAAATGTTTGAAGCTACTGACTGAATGAAAGGAGCTGGCATCTCACTCTCTTTGAATCTTCTTTATCATGCTAAGAGGAGCAGGAAAAAGCAAAAAATTTCAGAATTGCACATTGCAATGCGGAGAAATTACTGTTTGTGCATTTACAATATTCATTGATTTTTGCCATTGAAAAACGTCCAGAAATGATTGAAGCTACTGACTGAATGAAAGGAGCTGGCATCTCACTCTCTTTGAATCTTCTTTATCATGCTAAGAGGAGCAGGAAAAAGCAAAAAATTTCAGAATTGCATCTTGCAATGCGGAGAAATTACTGTTTGTGCATTTACAATATTCATTGATTTTTGCCATTGAAAAACGTCCAGAAATGATTGAAGCTACTGACTGAATGAAAGGAGCTGGCATCTCACTCTCTTTGAATCTTCTTTATCATGCTAAGAGGAGCAGGAAAAAGCAAAAAATTTCAGAATTGCACCTTGCAATGCGGAGAAATTACTGTTTGTGCATTTACAATATTCATTGATTTTTGCCATTGAAAAATGTCCAGAAATGATTGAAGCTACTGACTGAATGAAAGGAGCTGGCATCTCACTCTCTTTGAATCTTCTTTATCATGCTAAGAGGAGCAGGAAAAAGCAAAAAATTTCAGAATTTCGCCTTGCAATGCGGAGAAATTACTGTTTGTGCATTTACAAAATTCATTGATTTTTGCCATTGAAAAACATCATGTTATTCATATACCAGAAATGATTGAAGCTAGTGACTGAAGGAAAGGATCTGGCATCTCACTCTCTTTGAATCTTCTTTATCATGCTAAGAGCAGCAGGAAAAAGCAAAAAATTTCAGAATTGCACCTTGCAATGCGGAGAAATTACTGTTTGTGCATTTACAATATTCATTGATTTTTGCCATTGAAAAACGTCCAGAAATGATTGAAGCTACTGACTGAATGAAAGGAGCTGGCATCTCACTCTCTTTGAATCTTCTTTATCATGCTAAGAGGAGCAGGAAAAAGCAAAAAATTTCAGAATTGCACCTTGCAATGCGGAGAAATTACTGTTTGTGCATTTACAATATTCATTGATTTTTGCCATTGAAAAACGTCCAGAAATGATTGAAGCTACTGACTGAATGAAAGGAGCTGGCATCTCACTCTCTTTGAATCTTCTTTATCATGCTAAGAGGAGCAGGAAAAAGCAAAAAATTTCAGAATTGCACCTTGCAATGCGGAGAAATGACTGTTTGTGCATTTACAATATTCATTGATTTTTGCCATTGAAAAATGTCCAGAAATGATTGAAGCTACTGACTGAATGAAAGGAGCTGGCATCTCACTCTCTTTGAATCTTCTTTATCATGCTAAGAGGAGCAGGAAAAAGCAAAAAATTTCAGAATTGCGCCTTGCAATGCGGAGAAATTACTGTTTGTGCATTTACAAAATTCATTGATTTTTGCCATTGAAAAACATCATGTTATTCATATACCAGAAATGATTGAAGCTACTGACTGAAGGAAAGGATCTGGCATCTCACTCTCTTTGAATCTTCTTTATCATGCTAAGAGGAGCAGGAAAAAGCAAAAAGTTTCAGAATTGCACCTTGCAATGCGGAGAAATTACTGTTTGTGCATTTACAATATTCATTGGTTTTTGCCATTGAAAAACGTCCAGAAATGATTGAAGCTACTGACTGAATGAAAGGAGCTGGCATCTCACTCTCTTTGAATCTTCTTTATCATGCTAAGAGGAGCAGGAAAAAGCAAAAAATTTCAGAATTGCACCTTGCAATGCGGAGAAATTACTGTTTGTGCATTTATAATATTCAATGATTTTTGCCATTGAAAAACGTCCAGAAATGATTGAAGCTACTGACTGAACGAAAGGAGCTGGCATCTCACTCTCTTTGAATCTTCTTTATCATGCTAAGAGGAGCAGGAAAAAGCAAAAAATTTCAGAATTGCACCTTGCAATGCGGAGAAATTACTGTTTGTGCATTTACAATATTCATTGATTTTTGCCATTGAAAAACATCATGTTATTCATGTACCAGAAATGTTTGAAGCTACTGACTGAATGAAAGGAGCTGGCATCTCACTCTCTTTGAATCTTCTTTATCATGCTAAGAGGAGCAGGAAAAAGCAAAAAATTTCAGAATTGCACATTGCAATGCGGAGAAATTACTGTTTGTGCATTTACAATATTCATTGATTTTTGCCATTGAAAAACGTCCAGAAATGATTGAAGCTACTGACTGAATGAAAGGAGCTGGCATCTCACTCTCTTTGAATCTTCTTTATCATGCTAAGAGGAGCAGGAAAAAGCAAAAAATTTCAGAATTGCACCTTGCAATGCGGAGAAATTACTGTTTGTGCATTTACAATATTCATTGATTTTTGCCATTGAAAAACGTCCAGAAATGATTGAAGCTACTGACTGAATGAAAGGAGCTGGCATCTCACTCTCTTTGAATCTTCTTTATCATGCTAAGAGGAGCAGGAAAAAGCAAAAAATTTCAGAATTGCACCTTGCAATGCGGAGAAATTACTGTTTGTGCATTTACAATATTCATTGATTTTTGCCATTGAAAAATGTCCAGAAATGATTGAAGCTACTGACTGAATGAAAGGAGCTGGCATCTCACTCTCTTTGAATCTTCTTTATCATGCTAAGAGGAGCAGGAAAAAGCAAAAAATTTCAGAATTGCGCCTTGCAATGCGGAGAAATTACTGTTTGTGCATTTACAAAATTCATTGATTTTTGCCATTGAAAAACATCATGTTATTCATATACCAGAAATGATTGAAGCTACTGACTGAAGGAAAGGATCTGGCATCTCATCTCTTTGAATCTTCTTTATCATGCTAAGAGGAGCAGGAAAAAGCAAAAAATTTCAGAATTGCACCTTGCAATGCGGAGAAATTACTGTTTGTGCATTTACAATATTCATTGATTTTTGCCATTGAAAAACGTCCAGAAATGATTGAAGCTACTGACTGAAAGGAGCTGGCATCTCACTCTCTTTGAATCTTCTTTATCATGCTAAGAGGAGCAGGAAAAAGCAAAAAATTTCAGAATTGCACCTTGCAATGCGGAGAAATTACTGTTTGTGCATTTACAATATTCATTGATTTTTGCCATTGAAAAACGTCCAGAAATGATTGAAGCTACTGACTGAATGAAAGGAGCTGGCATCTCACTCTCTTTGAATCTTCTTTATCATGCTAAGAGGAGCAGGAAAAAGCAAAAAATTTCAGAATTGCACCTTGCAATGCGGAGAAATGACTGTTTGTGCATTTACAATATTCATTGATTTTTGCCATTGAAAAATGTCCAGAAATGATTGAAGCTACTGACTGAATGAAAGGAGCTGGCATCTCACTCTCTTTGAATCTTCTTTATCATGCTAAGAGGAGCAGGAAAAAGCAAAAAATTTCAGAATTGCGCCTTGCAATGCGGAGAAATTACTGTTTGTGCATTTACAAAATTCATTGATTTTTGCCATTGAAAAACATCATGTTATTCATATACCAGAAATGATTGAAGCTACTGACTGAAGGAAAGGATCTGGCATCTCACTCTCTTTGAATCTTCTTTATCATGCTAAGAGGAGCAGGAAAAAGCAAAAAGTTTCAGAATTGCACCTTGCAATGCGGAGAAATTACTGTTTGTGCATTTACAATATTCATTGGTTTTTGCCATTGAAAAACGTCCAGAAATGATTGAAGCTACTGACTGAATGAAAGGAGCTGGCATCTCACTCTCTTTGAATCTTCTTTATCATGCTAAGAGGAGCAGGAAAAAGCAAAAAATTTCAGAATTGCACCTTGCAATGCGGAGAAATTACTGTTTGTGCATTTACAATATTCATTGATTTTTGCGATTGAAAAACATCATGTTATTCATATACCAGAAATGATTGAAGCTACTGACTGAATGAAAGGAGCTGGCATCTCACTCTCTTTGAATCTTCTTTATCATGCTAAGAGGAGCAGGAAAAAGTAAAAAATTTCAGAATTGCACCTTGCAATGCGGAGAAATTACTGATTGTGCATTTACAATATTCAATGATTTTTGCCATTGAAAAACGTCCAGAAATGATTAAAGCTACTGACTGAATGAAAGGAGCTGGCATCTCACTCTCTTTGAATCTTCTTTATCATGCTAAGAGGAGCAGGAAAAAGCAAAAAATTTCAGAATTGCACCTTGCATTGCGGAGAAATTACTGTTTGTGCATTTACAATATTCATTGATTTTTGCCATTGAAAAACGTCCAGAAATGATTGAAGCTACTGACTGAATGAAAGGAGCTGGCATCTCACTCTCTTTGAATCTTCTTTATCATGCTAAGAGGAGCAGGAAAAAGCAAAAAATTTCAGAATTGCACCTTGCAATGCGGAGAAATTACTGTTTGTGCATTTACAATATTCATTGATTTTTGCCATTGAAAAACATCATGTTATTCATATACCAGAAATGATTGAAGCTACTGACTGAATGAAAGGAGCTGGCATCTCACTCTATTTGAATCTTCTTTATCATGCTAAGAGGAGCAGGAAAAAGTAAAAAATTTCAGAATTGCGCCTTGCAATGCGGAGAAATTACTGTTTGTGCATTTTCAAAATTCATTGATTTTTGCCATTGAAAAACATCATGTTATTCATATACCAGAAATGATTGAAGCTACTGACTGAAGGAAAGGATCTGGCATCTCACTCTCTTTGAATCTTCTTTATCATGCTTAGAGGAGCAGGAAAAAGCAAAGAATTTCAGAATTGCACCTTGCAATGCGGAGAAATTACTGTTTGTGCATTTACAATATTCATTGATTTTTGCCATTGAAAAACGTCCAGAAATGATTGAAGCTACTGACTGAATGAAAGGAGCTGGCATCTCACTCTCTTTGAATCTTCTTTATCATGCTAAGAGGAGCAGGAAAAAGCAAAAAATTTCAGAATTGCACCTTGCAATGCGGAGAAATTACTGTTTGTGCATTTACAATATTCATTGATTTTTGCGATTGAAAAACATCATGTTATTCATATACCAGAAATGATTGAAGCTACTGACTGAATGAAAGGAGCTGGCATCTCACTCTCTTTGAATCTTCTTTATCATGCTAAGAGGAGCAGGAAAAAGTAAAAAATTTCAGAATTGCACCTTGCAATGCGGAGAAATTACTGTTTGTGCATTTACAATATTCATTGATTTTTGCCATTGAAAAACGTCCAGAAATGATTGAAGCTACTGACTGAATGAAAGGAGCTGGCATCTCACTCTCTTTGAATCTTCTTTATCATGCTAAGAGGAGCAGGAAAAAGCAAAAAATTTCAGAATTGCACCTTGCAATGCGGAGAAATTACTGTTTGTGCATTTACAATATTCATTGATTTTTGCTATTGAAAAACATCATGTTATTCATATACCAGAAATGATTGAAGCTACTGACTGAATGAAAGGAGCTGGCATCTCACTCTCTTTGAATCTTCTTTATCATGCTAAGAGGAGCAGGAAAAAGCAAAAAATTTCAGAATTGCACCTTGAAATGCGGAGAAATTACAGTTTGTGCATTTACAATATTCATTGATTTTTGCCATTGAAAAACGTCCAGAAATGATTGAAGCTACTGACTGAATGAAAGGAGCTGGCATCTCACTCTCTTTGAATCTTCTTTATCATGCTAAGAGGAGCAGGAAAAAGCAAAAAATTTCAGAATTGCACCTTGCAATGCGGAGAAATTACTGTTTGTGCATTTACAATATTCATTGATTTTTGCCATTGAAAAACGTCCAGAAATGATTGAAGCTACTGACTGAATGAAAGGAGCTGGCATCTCACTCTCTTTGAATCTTCTTTATCATGCTAAGAGGAGCAGGAAAAAGCAAAAAATTTCAGAATTGCACCTTGCAATGAGGAGAAATTACTGTTTGTGCATTTACAATATTCATTGATTTTTGCCATTGAAAAACGTCCAGAAATGATTGAAGCTACTGACTGAATGAAAGGAGCTGGCATCTCACTCTCTTTGAATCTTCTTTATCATGCTGAGAGGAGCAGGAAAAAGCAAAAAATTTCAGAATTGCACCTTGCAATGCGGAGAAATTACTGTTTGTGCATTTACAAGATTCATTGATTTTTGCCATTGAAAAATGTCCAGAAATGATTGAAGCTACTGACTGAATGAAAGGAGCTGGCATCTCACTCTCTTTGAATCTTCTTTATCATGCTAAGAGGAGCAGGAAAAAGCAAAAAATTTCAGAATTGCGCCTTGCAATGCGGAGAAATTACTGTTTGTGCATTTACAAAATTCATTGATTTTTGCCATTGAAAAACATCATGTTATTCATATACCAGAAATGATTGAAGCTACTGACTGAAGGAAAGGATCTGGCATCTCACTCTCTTTGAATCTTCTTTATCATGCTAAGAGGAGCAGGAAAAAGCAAAAAATTTCAGAATTGCACCTTGCAATGCGGAGAAATTACTGTTTGTGCATTTACAATATTCATTGATTTTTGCCATTGAAAAACGTCCAGAAATGATTGAAGCTACTGACTGAATGAAAGGAGCTGGCATCTCACTCTCTTTGAATCTTCTTTATCATGCTAAGAGGAGCAGGAAAAAGCAAAAAATTTCAGAATTGCACCTTGCAATGCGGAGAAATTACTGTTTGTGCATTTACAATATTCATTGATTTTTGCCATTGAAAAACGTCCAGAAATGATTGAAGCTACTGACTGAATGAAAGGAGCTGGCATCTCACTCTCTTTGAATCTTCTTTATCATGCTAAGAGGAGCAGGAAAAAGCAAAAAATTTCAGAATTGCACCTTGCAATGCGGAGAAATTACTGTTTGTGCATTTACAATATTCATTGATTTTTGCCATTGAAAAATGTCCAGAAATGATTGAAGCTACTGACTGAATGAAAGGAGCTGGCATCTCACTCTCTTCGAATCTTCTTTATCATGCTAAGAGGAGCAGGAAAAAGCAAAAAATTTCAGAATTGCGCCTTGCAATGCGGAGAAATTACTGTTTGTGCATTTACAAAATTCATTGATTTTTGCCATTGAAAAACATCATGTTATTCATATACCAGAAATGATTGAAGCTACTGACTGAAGGAAAGGATCTGGCATCTCACTCTCTTTGAATCTTCTTTATCATGCTAAGAGGAGCAGGAAAAAGCAAAAAATTTCAGAATTGCACCTTGCAATGCGGAGAAATTACTGTTTGTGCATTTACAATATTCATTGGTTTTTGCCATTGAAAAACGTCCAGAAATGATTGAAGCTACTGACTGAATGAAAGGAGCTGGCATCTCACTCTCTTTGAATCTTCTTTATCATGCTAAGAGGAGCAGGAAAAAGCAAAAAATTTCAGAATTGCACTTTGCAATGCGGAGAAATTACTGTTTGTGCATTTACAATATTCATTGATTTTTGCGATTGAAAAACATCATGTTATTCATATACCAGAAATGATTGAAGCTACTGACTGAATGAAAGGAGCTGGCATCTCACTCTCTTTGAATCTTCTTTATCATGCTAAGAGGAGCAGGAAAAAGTAAAAAATTTCAGAATTGCACCTTGCAATGCGGAGAAATTACTGATTGTGCATTTACAATATTCAATGATTTTTGCCATTGAAAAACGTCCAGAAATGATTAAAGCTACTGACTGAATGAAAGGAGCTGGCATCTCACTCTCTTTGAATCTTCTTTATCATGCTAAGAGGAGCAGGAAAAAGCAAAAAATTTCAGAATTGCACCTTGCAATGCGGAGAAATTACTGTTTGTGCATTTACAATATTCATTGATTTTTGCCATTGAAAAACGTCCAGAAATGATTGAAGCTACTGACTGAATGAAAGGAGCTGGCATCTCACTCTCTTTGAATCTTCTTTATCATGCTAAGAGGAGCAGGAAAAAGTAAAAAATTTCAGAATTGCACCTTGCAATGCGGAGAAATTACTGTTTGTGCATTTATAATATTCAATGATTTTTGCCATTGAAAAACGTCCAGAAATGATTGAAGCTACTGACTGAACGAAAGGAGCTGGCATCTCACTCTCTTTGAATCTTCTTTATCATGCTAAGAGGAGCAGAAGAAAGCAAAAAATTTCAGAATTGCACCTTGCAATGCGGAGAAATTACTGTTTGTGCATTTACAATATTCATTGATTTTTGCCATTGAAAAACATCATGTTATTCATATACCAGAAATGTTTGAAGCTACTGACTGAATGAAAGGAGCTGGCATCTCACTCTCTTTGAATCTTCTTTATCATGCTAAGAGGAGCAGGAAAAAGCAAAAAATTTCAGAATTGCACATTGCAATGCAGAGAAATTACTGTTTGTGCATTTACAATATTCATTGATTTTTGCCATTGAAAAACGTCCAGAAATGATTGAAGCTACTGACTGAATGAAAGGAGCTGGCATCTCACTCTCTTTGAATCTTCTTTATCATGCTAAGAGGAGCAGGAAAAAGCAAAAAATTTCAGAATTGCACCTTGCAATGCGGAGAAATTACTGTTTGTGCATTTACAATATTCATTGATTTTTGCCATTGAAAAACGTCCAGAAATGATTGAAGCTACTGACTGAATGAAAGGAGCTGGCATCTCACTCTCTTTGAATCTTCTTTATCATGCTAAGAGGAGCAGGAAAAAGCAAAAAATTTCAGAATTGCACCTTGCAATGCGGAGAAATTACTGTTTGTGCATTTACAATATTCATTGATTTTTGCCATTGAAAAACATGTTATTCATATACCAGAAATGTTTGAAGCTCCTGACTGAATGAAAGGAGCTGGCACCTCACTCTCTTTGAATCTTCTTTATCATGCTAAGAGGAGCAGGAAAAAGCAAAAAATTTCAGAATTGCACCTTGCAATGCGGAGAAATTACTGTTTGTTCATTTACAATATTCATTGATTTTTGCCATTGAAAAACGTCCAGAAATGATTGAAGCTACTGACTGAATGAAAGGAGCTGTCATCTCACTCTCTTTGAATCTTCTTTATCATGCTAAGAGGAGCAGGAAAAAGCAAAAAATTTCAGAATTGCACCTTGCAATGCGGAGAAATTACTGTTTGTGCATTTACAATATTCATTGATTTTTGCCATTGAAAAATGTCCAGAAATGATTGAAGCTACTGACTGAATGAAAGGAGCTGGCATCTCACTCTCTTTGAATCTTCTTTATCATGCTAAGAGGAGCAGGAAAAAGCAAAAAATTTCAGAATTGCGCCTTGCAATGCGGAGAAATTACTGTTTGTGCATTTACAAAATTCATTGATTTTTGCCATTGAAAAACATCATGTTATTCATATGCCAGAAATGATTGAAGCTACTGACTGAAGGAAAGGAGCTGGCATCTCACTCTCTTTGAATCTTCTTTATCATGCTAAGAGGAGCAGGAAAAAGCAAAAAATTTCAGAATTGCACCTTGCAATGCGGAGAAATTACTGTTTGTGCATTTACAATATTCATTGATTTTTGCCATTGAAAAACGTCCAGAAATGATTGAAGCTACTGACTGAATGAAAGGAGCTGGCATCTCACTCTCTTTGAATCTTCTTTATCATGCTAAGAGGAGCAGGAAAAAGCAAAAAATTTCAGAATTGCACCTTGCAATGCGGAGAAATTACTGTTTGTGCATTTACAATATTCATTGATTTTGGCCATTGAAAAACGTCCAGAAATGATTGAAGCTACTGACTGAATGAAAGGAGCTGGCATCTCACTCTCTTTGAATCTTCTTTATCATGCTAAGAGGAGCAGGAAAAAGCAAAAAATTTCAGAATTGCACCTTGCAATGCGGAGAAATTACTGTTTGTGCATTTACAATATTCATTGATTTTTGCCATTGAAAAACATGTTATTCATATACCAGAAATGTTTGAAGCTCCTGACTGAATGAAAGGAGCTGGCACCTCACTCTCTTTGAATCTTCTTTATCATGCTGAGAGGAGCAGGAAAAAGCAAAAAATTTCAGAATTGCACCTTGCAATGCGGAGAAATTACTGTTTGTGCATTTACAATATTCATTGATTTTTGCCATTGAAAAACGTCCAGAAATGATTGAAGCTACTGACTGAATGAAAGGAGCTGTCATCTCACTCTCTTTGAATCTTCTTTATCATGCTAAGAGGAGCAGGAAAAAGCAAAAAATTTCAGAATTGCACCTTGCAATGCGGAGAAATTACTGTTTGTGCATTTACAATATTCATTGATTTTTGCCATTGAAAAATGTTCAGAAATGATTGAAGCTACTGACTGAATGAAAGGAGCTGGCATCTCACTCTCTTTGAATCTTCTTTATCATGCTAAGAGGAGCAGGAAAAAGCAAAAAATTTCAGAATTGTGCCTTGCAATGCGGAGAAATTACTGTTTGTGCATTTACAAAATTCATTGATTTTTGCCATTGAAAAACATCATGTTATTCATATGCCAGAAATGATTGAAGCTACTGACTGAAGGAAAGGAGCTGGCATCTCACTCTCTTTGAATCTTCTTTATCATGCTAAGAGGAGCAGGAAAAAGCAAAAAATTTCAGAATTGCACCTTGCAATGCGGAGAAATTACTGTTTGTGCATTTACAATATTCATTGATTTTTGCCATTGAAAAACGTCCAGAAATGATTGAAGCTACTGACTGAATGAAAGGAGCTGGCATCTCACTCTCTTTGAATCTTCTTTATCATGCTAAGAGGAGCAGGAAAAAGCAAAAAATTTCAGAATTGCACCTTGCAATGCGGAGAAATTACTGTTTGTGCATTTACAATATTCATTGATTTTTGCGATTGAAAAACATCATGTTATTCATATACCAGAAATGATTGAAGCTACTGACTGAATGAAAGGAGCTGGCATCTCACTCTCTTTGAATCTTCTTTATCATGCTAAGAGGAGCAGGAAAAAGTAAAAAATTTCAGAATTGCACCTTGCAATGCGGAGAAATTACTGTTTGTGCATTTACAATATTCACTGATTTTTGCCATTGAAAAACGTCCAGAAATGATTGAAGCTACTGACTGAACTAAAGGAGCTGGCATCTCACTCTCTTTGAATCTTCTTTATCATGCTAAGAGGAGCAGGAAAAAGCAAAAAATTTCAGAATTGCACCTTGCAATGCGGAGAAATTACTGTTTGTGCATTTACAATATTCATTGATTTTTGCCATTGAAAAACATCATGTTATTCATATACCAGAAATGTTTGAAGCTACTGACTGAATGAAAGGAGCTGGTATCTCACTCTCTTTGAATCTTCTTCATAATGCTAAGAGGAGCAGGAAAAAGCAAAAAATTTCAGAATTGCACCTTGCAATGCGGAGAAATTACTGTTTGTGCATTTACAATATTCATTGATTTTTGCCATTGAAAAACGTCCAGAAATGATTGAAGCTACTGACAATGAAAGGAGCTGGCATCTCACTCTCTTTGAATCCTCTTTATCATGCTAAGAGGAGCAGGAAAAAGCAAAAAATTTCAGAATTGCACCTTGCAATGCTGAGAAATTGCTGTTTGTGCATTTACAAAATTCATTGATTTTTGCCATTGAAAAACATCATGTTATTCATATACCAGAAATGATTGAAGCTACTGACTGAATGAAAGGAGCTTGGCATCTCACTCTCTTTGAATCTTCTTCATCATGCTAAGAGGAGCAGGAAAAAGCAAAAAATTTCAGAATTGCACCTTGCAATGCGGAGAAATTACTGTTTGTGCATTTACAATATTCATTGATTTTTGCCATTGAAAAACGTCCAGAAATGATTGAAGCTACTGACTGAATGAAAGGAGCTGGCATCTCACTCTCTTTGAATCTTCTTTATCATGCTAAGAGGAGCAGGAAAAAGCAAAAAATTTCAGAATTGCACCTTGCAATGCGGAGAAATTACTGTTTGTGCATTTACAATATTCATTGATTTTTGCCATTGAAAAACGTCCAGAAATGATTGAAGCTACTGACTGAATGAAAGGAGCTGGCATCTCACTCTCTTTGAATCTTCTTTATCATGCTAAGAGGAGCAGGAAAAAGCAAAAAATTTCAGAATTGCACCTTGCAATGCGGAGAAATTACAGTTTGTGCATTTACAATATTCATTGATTTTTGCCATTGAAAAACGTCCAGAAATGATTGAAGCTACTGACTGAATGAAAGGAGCTGGCATCTCACTCTCTTTGAATCTTCTTTATCATGCTAAGAGGAGCAGGAAAAAGCAAAAAATTTCAGCATTGCACCTTGCAATGCGGAGAAATTACTGTTTGTGCATTTACAATATTCATTGATTTTTGCCATTGAAAAATGTCCAGAAATGATTGAAGCTACTGACTGAATGAAAGGAGCTGGCATCTCACTCTCTTTGAATCTTCTTTATCATGCTAAGAGGAGCAGGAAAAAGCAAAAAATTTCAGAATTGCACCTTGCAATGCGGAGAAATTACTGTTTGTGCATTTACAATATTCATTGATTTTTGCCATTGAAAAACATGTTATTCATATACCAGAAATGTTTGAAGCTCCTGACTGAATGAAAGGAGCTGGCACCTCACTCTCTTTGAATCTTGTTTATCATGCTAAGAGGAGCAGGAAAAAGCAAAAAATTTCAGAATTGCACCTTGCAATGCGGAGAAATTACTGTTTGTGCATTTACAATATTCATTGATTTTTGCCATTGAAAAACGTCCAGAAATGATTGAAGCTACTGACTGAATGAAAGGAGCTAGCATCTCACTCTCTTTGAATCTTCTTTATCATGCTAAGAGGAGCAGGAAAAAGCAAAAAATTTCAGAATTGCGCCTTGCAATGCGGAGAAATTACTGTTTGTGCATTTACAAAATTCATTGATTTTTGCCATTGAAAAACATCATGTTATTCATATACCAGAAATGATTGAAGCTACTGACTGAAGGAAAGGAGCTGGCATCTCACTCTCTTTGAATCTTCTTTATCATGCTAAGAGGAGCAGGAAAAAGCAAAAAATTTCAGAATTACACCTTGCAATGCGGAGAAATTACTGTTTGTGCATTTACAATATTCATTGATTTTTGCCATTGAAAAACGTCCGGAAATGATTGAAGCTACTGACTGAATGAAAGGAGCTGGCATCTCACTCTCTTTGAATCTTCTTTATCATGCTAAGAGGAGCAGGAAAAAGCAAAAAATTTCAGAATTGCACCTTGCAATGCGGAGAAATTACTGTTTGTGCATTTACAATATTCATTGATTTTTGCGATTGAAAAACATCATGTTATTCATATACCAGAAATGATTGAAGCTACTGACTGAATGAAAGGAGCTGGCATCTCACTCTCTTTGAATCTTCTTTATCATGCTAAGAGGAGCAGGAAAAAGTCAAAAATTTCAGAATTGCACCTTGCAATGCGGAGAAATTACTGTTTGTGCATTTACAATATTCAATGATTTTTGCAATTGAAAAACGTCCATAAATGATTGAAGCTACTGACTGAACGAAAGGAGCTGGCATCTCACTCTCTTTGAATATTGTTTATCATGCTAAAAGGAGCAGGAAAAAGCAAAAAATTTCAGAATTGCACCTTGCAATGCGGAGAAATTACTGTTTGTGCATTTACAATATTCATTGATTTTTGCCATTGAAAAACGTCCAGAAATGATTGAAGCTACTGACTGAATGAAAGGAGCTGGCATCTCACTCTCTTTGAATCTTCTTTATCATGCTAAGAGGAGCAGGAAAAAGCAAAAAATTTCAGAATTGCACCTTGCAATGCGGAGAAATTACTGTTTGTGCATTTACAATATTCATTGATTTTTGCAATTGAAAAACGTCCAGAAATGATTGAAGCTACTGACTGAATGAAAGGAGATGGCATCTCACTCTCTTTGAATCTTCTTTATCATGCTAAGAGGAGCAGGAAAAAGTAAAAAATTTCAGAATTGCACCTTGCAATGCGGAGAAATTACTGTTTGTGCATTTACAATATTCAATGATTTTTGCCATTGAAAAACGTCCAGAAATGATTGAAGCTACTGACTGAACGAAAGGAGCTGGCATCTCACTCTCTTTGAATCTTCTTTATCATGCTAAGAGGAGCAGGAAAAAGCAAAAAATTTCAGAATTGCACCTTGCAATGCGGAGAAATTACTGTTTGTGCATTTACAATATTCATTGATTTTTGCCATTGAAAAACATCATGTTATTCATATACCAGAAATGTTTGAAGCTACTGACTGAATGAAAGGAGCTGGTATCTCACTCTCTTTGAATCTTCTTCATAATGCTAAGAGGAGCAGGAAAAAGCAAAAAATTTCAGAATTGCACCTTGCAATGCGGAGAAATTACTGTTTGTGCATTTACAATATTCATTGATTTTTGCCATTGAAAAACGTCCAGAAATGATTGAAGCTACTGACAATGAAAGGAGCTGGCATCTCACTCTCTTTGAATCTTCTTTATCATGCTAAGAGGAGCAGGAAAAAGCAAAAAATTTCAGAATTGCACCTTGCAATGCTGAGAAATTACTGTTTGTGCATTTACAAAATTCATTGATTTTTGCCATTGAAAAACATCATGTTATTCATATACCAGAAATGATTGAAGCTACTGACTGAATGAAAGGAGCTGGCATCTCACTCTCTTTGAATCTTCTTTATCATGCTAAGAGGAGCAGGAAAAAGCAAAAAATTTCAGAATTGCACCTTGCAATGCGGAGAAATTACTGTTTGTGCATTTACAATATTCATTGATTTTTGCCATTGAAAAACATCATGTTATTCATATACCAGAAATGTTTGAAGCTACTGACTGAATGAAAGGAGCTGACATCTCACTCTCTTTGAATCTTCTTTATCATGCTAAGAGGAGCAGGAAAAAGCAAAAAATTTCAGAATTGCACCTTGCAATGCGGAGAAATTACTGTTTGTGCATTTACAATATTCATTGATTTTTGCCATTGAAAAACGTCCAGAAATGATTGAAGCTACTGACTGAATGAAAGGAGCTGGCATCTCACTCTCTTTGAATCTTCTTTATCATGCTAAGAGGAGCAGGAAAAAGCAAAAAATTTCAGAATTGCACCTTGCAATGCGGAGAAATTACTGTTTGTGCATTTACAATATTCATTGATTTTTGCCATTGAAAAACGTCCAGAAATGATTGAAGCTACTGACTGAATGAAAGGAGCTGGCATCTCACTCTCTTTGAATCTTCTTTATCATGCTAAGAGGAGCAGGAAAAAGCAAAAAATTTCAGAATTGCACCTTGCAATGCGGAGAAATTACTGTTTGTGCATTTAAAATATTCATTGATTTTTGCCATTGAAAAACGTCCAGAAATGATTGAAGCTACTGACAATGAAAGGGGCTGGCATCTCACTCTCTTTGAATCTTCTTTATCATGCTAAGAGCAGCAGGAAAAAGCAAAAAATTTCAGAATTGCACCTTGCAATGCTGAGAAATTACTGTTTGTGCATTTACAAAATTCATTGATTTTTGCCATTGAAAAACATCATGTTATTCATATACCAGAAATGATTGAAGCTACTGACTGAATGAAAGGAGCTGGCATCTCACTCTCTTTGAATCTTCTTTATCATGCTAAGAGGAGCAGGAAAAAGCAAAAAATTTCAGAATTGCACCTTGCAATGCGGAGAAATTACTGTTTGTGCATTTACAATATTCATTGATTTTTGCCATTGAAAAACATCATGTTATTCATATACCAGAAATGTTTGAAGCTACTGACTGAATGAAAGGAGCTGACATCTCACTCTCTTTGAATCTTCTTTATCATGCTAAGAGGAGCAGGAAAAAGCAAAAAATTTCAGAATTGCACCTTGCAATGCGGAGAAATTACTGTTTGTGCATTTACAATATTCATTGATTTTTGCCATTGAAAAATGTCCAGAAATGATTGAAGCTACTGACTGAATGAAAGGAGCTGGCATCTCACTCTCTTTGAATCTTCTTTATCATGCTAAGAGTAGCACAAACAGTAATTTCTCCGCATTGCAAGGTGCAATTCTGAAATTTTTTGCTTTTTCCTGCTCCTCTTAGCATGATAAAGAAGATTCAAAGAGAGTGAGATGCCAGCTCCTTTCATTCAGTCAGTAGCTTCAATCATTTCTGGATGTTTTTCAATGGCAAAAATCAATGAATATTGTAAATGCACAAACAGTAATTTCTCCGCATTGCAAGGTGCAATTCTGAAATTTTTTGCTTTTTCCTGCTCCTCTTAGCATGATAAAGAAGATTCAAAGAGAGTGAGATGCCAGCTCCTTTCCTTCAGTCAGTAGCTTCAATCATTTCTGGTATATGAATAACATGATGTTTTTCAATGGCAAAAATCAATGAATTTTGTAAATGCACAAACAGTAATTTCTCCGCATTGCAAGGCGCAATTCTGAAATTTTTTGCTTTTTCCTGCTCCTCTTAGCATGATAAAGAAGATTCAAAGAGAGTGAGATGCCAGCTCCTTTCATTCAGTCAGTAGCTTCAATCATTTCTGGACATTTTTCAATGGCAAAAATCAATGAATATTGTAAATGCACAAACAGTAATTTCTCCGCATTGCAAGGTGCAATTCTGAAATTTTTTGCTTTTCCTGCTCCTCTTAGCATGATAAAGAAGATTCAAAGAGAGTGAGATGCCAGCTCCTTTCATTCAGTCAGTAGCTTCAATCATTTCTGGACGTTTTTCAATGGCAAAAATCAATGAATATTGTAAATGCACAAACAGTAATTTCTCCGCATTGCAAGGTGCAATTCTGAAATTTTTTGCTTTTTCCTGCTCCTCTTAGGATGATAAAGAAGATTCAAAGAGAGTGATATGCCAGCTCCTTTCATTCAGTCAGTACCTTCAATCATTTCTGGACGTTTTTCAATGGCAAAAATCAATGAATATTGTAAATGCACAAACAGTAATTTCTCCGCATTGCAAGGTGCAATTCTGAAATTTTTTGCTTTTTCCTGCTCCTCTTAGCATGATAAAGAAGATTCAAAGAGAGTGAGATGCCAGCTCCTTTCATTCAGTCAGTAGCTTCAATCATTTCTGGACGTTTTTCAATGGCAAAAATCAATGAATATTGTAAATGCACAAACTGTAATTTCTCCGCATTGCAAGGTGCAATTCTGAAATTTTTTGCTTTTTCCTGCTCCTCTTAGCATGATAAAGAAGATTCAAAGAGAGTGAGATGCCAGCTCCTTTCATTCAGTCAGTAGCTTCAATCATTTCTGGTATATGAATAACATGATGTTTTTCAATAGCAAAAATCAATGAATATTGTAAATGCACAAACAGTAATTTCTCCGCATTGCAAGGTGCAATTCTGAAATTTTTTGTTTTTTCCTGCTCCTCTTAGCATGATAAAGAAGATTCAAAGAGAGTGAGATGCCAGCTCCTTTCATTCAGTCAGTAGCTTCAATCATTTCTGGACGTTTTTCAATGGCAAAAATCAATGAATATTGTAAATGCACAAACAGTAATTTCTCCGCATTGCAAGGTGCAATTCTGAAATTTTTTGCTTTTTCCTGCTCCTCTTAGCATGATAAACAAGATTCAAAGAGAGTGAGATGCCAGCTCCTTTCATTCAGTCAGTAGCTTCAATCATTTCTGGACGTTTTTCAATGGCAAAAATCATTGAATATTGTAAATGCACAAACAGTAATTTCTCCGCATTGCAAGGTGCAATTCTGAAATTTTTTACTTTTTCCTGCTCCTCTTAGCATGATAAAGAAGATTCAAAGAGAGTGAGATGCCAGCTCCTTTCGTTCAGTCAGTAGCTTCAATCATTTCTGGTATATGAATAACATGATGTTTTTCAATCGCAAAAATCAATGAATATTGTAAATGCACAAACAGTAATTTCTCCGCATTGCAAGGTGCAATTCTGAAATTTTTTGCTTTTTCCTGCTCCTCTTAGCATGATAAAGAAGATTCAAAGAGAGTGAGATGCCAGCTCCTTTCATTCAGTCAGTAGCTTCAATCATTTCTGGACGTTTTTCAATGGCAAAAATCAATGAATATTGTAAATGCACAAACTGTAATTTCTCCGCATTGCAAGGTGCAATTCTGAAATTTTTTGCTTTTTCCTGCTCCTCTTAGCATGATAAAGAAGATTCAAAGAGAGTGAGATGCCAGCTCCTTTCATTCAGTCAGTAGCTTCAATCATTTCTGGACGTTTTTCAATGGCAAAAATCAATGAATATTGTTAATGCACAAACAGTAATTTCTCCGCATTGCAAGGTGCAATTCTGAAATTTTTTGCTTTTTCCTGCTCCTCTTAGCATGATAAAGAAGATTCAAAGAGAGTGAGATGCCAGCTCCTTTCATTCAGTCAGTACCTTCAATCATTTCTGGACGTTTTTCAATGGCAAAAATCAATGAATATTGTAAATGCACAAACAGTAATTTCTCCGCATTGCAAGGTGCAATTCTGAAATTTTTTGCTTTTTCCTGCTCCTCTTAGCATGATAAAGAAGATTCAAAGAGAGTGAGATGCCAGCTCCTTTCATTCAGTCAGTAGCTTCAAACATTTCTGGTATATGAATAACATGATGTTTTTCAATGGCAAAAATCAATGAATATTGTAAATGCACAAACAGTAATTTCTCCGCATTGCAAGGTGCAAGTCTGAAATTTTTTGCTTTTTCCTGCTCCTCTTAGCATGATAAAGAAGATTCAAAGAGAGTGAGATGCCAGCTCCTTTCATTCAGTCAGTAGCTTCAAACATTTCTGGTATATGAATAACATGATGTTTTTCAATGGCAAAAATCAATGAATATTGTAAATGCACAAACAGTAATTTCTCCGCATTGCAAGGTGCAAGTCTGAAATTTTTTGCTTTTTCCTGCTCCTCTTAGCATGATAAAGAAGATTCAAAGAGAGTGAGATGCCAGCTACTTTCATTCAGTCAGTAGCTTCAATCATTTCTGGACGTTTTTCAATGGTAAAAATCAATGAATATTGTAAATGCACAAACAGTAATTTCTCCACATTGCAAGGTGCAATTCTGAAATTTTTTGCTTTTTCCTGCTCCTCTTAGCATGATAAAGAAGATTCAAAGAGAGTGAGATGCCAGCTCCTTTCATTCAGTCAGTAGCTTCAAACATTTCTGGTATATGAATAACATGATGTTTTTCAATGGCAAAAATCAATGAATATTGTAAATGCACAAACAGTAATTTCTCCGCATTGCAAGGTGCAATTCTGAAATTTTTTGCTTTTTCCTGCTCCTCTTAGCATGATAAAGAAGATTCAAAGAGAGTGAGATGCCAGCTTCTTTCATTCAGTCAGTAGCTTCAATCATTTCTGGATGTTTTTCAATGGCAAAAATCAATGAATATTGTAAATGCACAAACTGTAATTTCTCCGCATTGCAAGGTGCAATTCTGAAATTTTTTGCTTTTTCCTGCTCCTCTTAGCATGATAAAGAAGATTCAAAGAGAGTGAGATGTCAGCTCCTTTCATTCAGTCAGTAGCTTCAATCATTTCTGGACGTTTTTCAATGGCAAAAATCAATGAATATTGTAAATGCACAAACAGTAATTTCTCCGCATTGCAAGGTGCAATTCTGAAATTTTTTGCGTTTTCCTGCTCCTCTTAGCATGATAAAGAAGATTCAAAGAGAGTGAGATGCCAGCTCCTTTCATTCAGTCAGTAGCTTCAATCATTTCTGGACGTTTTTCAATGGCAAAAATCAATGAATATTGTAAATGCACAAACAGTAATTTCTCCGCATTGCAAGGTGCAATTCTGAAATTTTTTGCTTTTTCCTGCTCCTCTTAGCATGATAAAGAAGATTCAAAGAGAGTGAGGTGCCAGCTCCTTTCATTCAGTCAGTAGCTTCAAACATTTCTGGTATATGAATAACATGTTTTTCAATGGCAAAAATCAATGAATATTGTAAATGCACAAACAGTAATTTCTCCGCATTGCAAGGTGCAATTCTGAAATTTTTTGCTTTTTCCTGCTCCTCTTAGCATGATAAAGAAGAATCAAAGAGAGTGAGATGCCAGCTCCTTTCATTCAGTCAGTAGCTTCAATCATTTCTGGACGTTTTTCAATGGCAAAAATCAATGAATATTGTAAATGCACAAACAGTAATTTCTCCGCATTGCAAGGTGCAATTCTGAAATTTTTTGCTTTTTCCTGCTCCTCTTAGCATGATAAAGAAGATTCAAAGAGAGTGAGATGCCAGCTCCTTTCATTCAGTCAGTAGCTTCAATCATTTCTGGACGTTTTTCAAAGGCAAAAATCAATGAATATTGTAAATGCACAAACAGTAATTTCTCCGCATTGCAAGGTGCAATTCTGAAATTTTTTGCTTTTTCCTGCTCCTCAGCATGATAAAGAAGATTCAAAGAGAGTGATATGCCAGCTCCTTTCATTCAGTCAGTAGCTTCAAACATTTCTGGTATATGAATAACATGATGTTTTTCAATGGCAAAAATCAATGAATATTGTAAATGCACAAACAGTAATTTCTCCGCATTGCAAGGTGCAAGTCTGAAATTTTTTGCTTTTTCCTGCTCCTCTTAGCATGATAAAGAAGATTCAAAGAGAGTGAGATGCCAGCTACTTTCATTCAGTCAGTAGCTTCAATCATTTCTGGACGTTTTTCAATGGTAAAAATCAATGAATATTGTAAATGCACAAACAGTAATTTCTCCACATTGCAATGTGCAATTCTAAAATTTTTTGCTTTTTCCTGCTTCTCTTAGCATGATAAAGAAGATTCAAAGAGAGTGAGATGCCAGCTCCTTTCATTCAGTCAGTACCTTCAATCATTTCTGGACGTTTTTCAATGGCAAAAATCAATGAATTTTGTAAATGCACAAACAGTAATTTCTCCGCATTGCAAGGTGCAATTCTGAAATTTTTTGCTTTTTCCTGCTCCTCTTAGCATGATAAAGAAGATTCAAAGAGAGTGAGATGCCAGCTCCTTTCATTCAGTCAGTAGCTTCAAACATTTCTGGTATATGAATAACATGATGTTTTTCAATGGCAAAAATCAATGAATATTGTAAATGCACAAACAGTAATTTCTCCGCATTGCAAGGTGCAAGTCTGAAATTTTTTGCTTTTTCCTGCTCCTCTTAGCATGATAAAGAAGATTCAAAGAGAGTGAGATGCCAGCTCCTTTCATTCAGTCAGTAGCTTCAAACATTTCTGGTATATGAATAACATGATGTTTTTCAATGGCAAAAATCAATGAATATTGTAAATGCACAAACAGTAATTTCTCCGCATTGCAAGGTGCAATTCTGAAATTTTTTGCTTTTTCCTGCTCCTCTTAGCATGATAAAGAAGATTCAAAGAGAGTGAGATGCCAGCTCCTTTCATTCAGTCAGTAGCTTCAATCATTTCTGGACGTTTTTCAATGGCAAAAATCAATGAATATTGTAAATGCACAAACAGTAATTTCTCCGCATTGCAAGGTGCAATTCTGAAATTTTTTGCTTTTTCCTGCTCCTCTTAGCATGATAAAGAAGATTCAAAGAGAATGAGATGCCAGCTCCTTTCATTCAGTCAGTACCTTCAATCATTTCTGGACATTTTTCAATGGCAAAAATCAATGAATATTGTAAATGCACAAACAGTAATTTCTCCGCATTGCAAGGTGCAATTCTGAAATTTTTTGCTTTTTCCCGCTCCTCTTAGCATGATAAAGAAGATTCAAAGAGAGTGAGGTGCCAGCTCCTTTCATTCAGTCAGTAGCTTCAAACATTTCTGGTATATGAATAACATGTTTTTCAATGGCAAAAATCAATGAATATTGTAAATGCACAAACAGTAATTTCTCCGCATTGCAAGGTGCAATTCTGAAATTTTTTGCTTTTTCCTGCTCCTCTTAGCATGATAAAGAAGATTCAAAGAGAGTGAGATGCCAGCTCCTTTCATTCAGTCAGTACCTTCAATCATTTCTGGACGTTTTTCAATGGCAAAAATCAATGAATATTGTAAATGCACAAACAGTAATTTCTCCGCATTGCAAGGTGCAATTCTGAAATTTTTTGCTTTTTCCCGCTCCTCTTAGCATGATAAAGAAGATTCAAAGAGAGTGAGGTGCCAGCTCCTTTCATTCAGTCAGTAGCTTCAAACATTTCTGGTATATGAATAACATGTTTTTCAATGGCAAAAATCAATGAATATTGTAAATGCACAAACAGTAATTTCTCCGCATTGCAAGGTGCAATTCTGAAATTTTTTGCTTTTTCCTGCTCCTCTTAGCATGATAAAGAAGATTCAAAGAGAGTGAGATGCCAGCTTCTTTCATTCAGTCAGTAGCTTCAATCATTTCTGGATGTTTTTCAATGGCAAAAATCAATGAATATTGTAAATGCACAAACTGTAATTTCTCCGCATTGCAAGGTGCAATTCTGAAATTTTTTGCTTTTTCCTGCTCCTCTTAGCATGATAAAGAAGATTCAAAGAGAGTGAGATGTCAGCTCCTTTCATTCAGTCAGTAGCTTCAATCATTTCTGGACGTTTTTCAATGGCAAAAATCAATGAATATTGTAAATGCACAAACAGTAATTTCTCCGCATTGCAAGGTGCAATTCTGAAATTTTTTGCGTTTTCCTGCTCCTCTTAGCATGATAAAGAAGATTCAAAGAGAGTGAGATGCCAGCTCCTTTCATTCAGTCAGTAGCTTCAATCATTTCTGGACGTTTTTCAATGGCAAAAATCAATGAATATTGTAAATGCACAAACAGTAATTTCTCCGCATTGCAAGGTGCAATTCTGAAATTTTTTGCTTTTTCCTGCTCCTCTTAGCATGATAAAGAAGATTCAAAGAGAGTGAGGTGCCAGCTCCTTTCATTCAGTCAGTAGCTTCAAACATTTCTGGTATATGAATAACATGTTTTTCAATGGCAAAAATCAATGAATATTGTAAATGCACAAACAGTAATTTCTCCGCATTGCAAGGTGCAATTCTGAAATTTTTTGCTTTTTCCTGCTCCTCTTAGCATGATAAAGAAGAATCAAAGAGAGTGAGATGCCAGCTCCTTTCATTCAGTCAGTAGCTTCAATCATTTCTGGACGTTTTTCAATGGCAAAAATCAATGAATATTGTAAATGCACAAACAGTAATTTCTCCGCATTGCAAGGTGCAATTCTGAAATTTTTTGCTTTTTCCTGCTCCTCTTAGCATGATAAAGAAGATTCAAAGAGAGTGAGATGCCAGCTCCTTTCATTCAGTCAGTAGCTTCAATCATTTCTGGACGTTTTTCAAAGGCAAAAATCAATGAATATTGTAAATGCACAAACAGTAATTTCTCCGCATTGCAAGGTGCAATTCTGAAATTTTTTGCTTTTTCCTGCTCCTCTTAGCATGATAAAGAAGATTCAAAGAGAGTGATATGCCAGCTCCTTTCATTCAGTCAGTAGCTTCAAACATTTCTGGTATATGAATAACATGATGTTTTTCAATGGCAAAAATCAATGAATATTGTAAATGCACAAACAGTAATTTCTCCGCATTGCAAGGTGCAAGTCTGAAATTTTTTGCTTTTTCCTGCTCCTCTTAGCATGATAAAGAAGATTCAAAGAGAGTGAGATGCCAGCTACTTTCATTCAGTCAGTAGCTTCAATCATTTCTGGACGTTTTTCAATGGTAAAAATCAATGAATATTGTAAATGCACAAACAGTAATTTCTCCACATTGCAATGTGCAATTCTAAAATTTTTTGCTTTTTCCTGCTTCTCTTAGCATGATAAAGAAGATTCAAAGAGAGTGAGATGCCAGCTCCTTTCATTCAGTCAGTACCTTCAATCATTTCTGGACGTTTTTCAATGGCAAAAATCAATGAATTTTGTAAATGCACAAACAGTAATTTCTCCGCATTGCAAGGTGCAATTCTGAAATTTTTTGCTTTTTCCTGCTCCTCTTAGCATGATAAAGAAGATTCAAAGAGAGTGAGATGCCAGCTCCTTTCATTCAGTCAGTAGCTTCAAACATTTCTGGTATATGAATAACATGATGTTTTTCAATGGCAAAAATCAATGAATATTGTAAATGCACAAACAGTAATTTCTCCGCATTGCAAGGTGCAAGTCTGAAATTTTTTGCTTTTTCCTGCTCCTCTTAGCATGATAAAGAAGATTCAAAGAGAGTGAGATGCCAGCTCCTTTCATTCAGTCAGTAGCTTCAAACATTTCTGGTATATGAATAACATGATGTTTTTCAATGGCAAAAATCAATGAATATTGTAAATGCACAAACAGTAATTTCTCCGCATTGCAAGGTGCAAGTCTGAAATTTTTTGCTTTTTCCTGCTCCTCTTAGCATGATAAAGAAGATTCAAAGAGAGTGAGATGCCAGCTACTTTCATTCAGTCAGTAGCTTCAATCATTTCTGGACGTTTTTCAATGGTAAAAATCAATGAATATTGTAAATGCACAAACAGTAATTTCTCCACATTGCAAGGTGCAATTCTGAAATTTTTTGCTTTTTCCTGCTCCTCTTAGCATGATAAAGAAGATTCAAAGAGAGTGAGATGCCAGCTCCTTTCATTCAGTCAGTAGCTTCAAACATTTCTGGTATATGAATAACATGATGTTTTTCAATGGCAAAAATCAATGAATATTGTAAATGCACAAACAGTAATTTCTCCGCATTGCAAGGTGCAATTCTGAAATTTTTTGCTTTTTCCTGCTCCTCTTAGCATGATAAAGAAGATTCAAAGAGAGTGAGATGCCAGCTCCTTTCATTCAGTCAGTAGCTTCAATCATTTCTGGACGTTTTTCAATGGCAAAAATCAATGAATATTGTAAATGCACAAACAGTAATTTCTCCGCATTGCAAGGTGCAATTCTGAAATTTTTTGCTTTTTCCTGCTCCTCTTAGCATGATAAAGAAGATTCAAAGAGAATGAGATGCCAGCTCCTTTCATTCAGTCAGTACCTTCAATCATTTCTGGACATTTTTCAATGGCAAAAATCAATGAATATTGTAAATGCACAAACAGTAATTTCTCCGCATTGCAAGGTGCAATTCTGAAATTTTTTGCTTTTTCCCGCTCCTCTTAGCATGATAAAGAAGATTCAAAGAGAGTGAGGTGCCAGCTCCTTCCATTCAGTCAGTAGCTTCAAACATTTCTGGTATATGAATAACATGTTTTTCAATGGCAAAAATCAATGAATATTGTAAATGCACAAACAGTAATTTCTCCGCATTGCAAGGTGCAATTCTGAAATTTTTTGCTTTTTCCTGCTCCTCTTAGCATGATAAAGAAGATTCAAAGAGAGTGAGATGCCAGCTCCTTTCATTCAGTCAGTACCTTCAATCATTTCTGGACGTTTTTCAATGGCAAAAATCAATGAATATTGTAAATGCACAAACAGTAATTTCTCCGCATTGCAAGGTGCAATTCTGAAATTTTTTGCTTTTTCCCGCTCCTCTTAGCATGATAAAGAAGATTCAAAGAGAGTGAGGTGCCAGCTCCTTTCATTCAGTCAGTAGCTTCAAACATTTCTGGTATATGAATAACATGTTTTTCAATGGCAAAAATCAATGAATATTGTAAATGCACAAACAGTAATTTCTCCGCATTGCAAGGTGCAAGTCTGAAATTTTTTGCTTTTTCCTGCTCCTCTTAGCATGATAAAGAAGATTCAAAGAGAGTGAGATGCCAGCTACTTTCATTCAGTCAGTAGCTTCAATCATTTCTGGACGTTTTTCAATGGTAAAAATCAATGAATATTGTAAATGCACAAACAGTAATTTCTCCACATTGCAATGTGCAATTCTAAAATTTTTTGCTTTTTCCTGCTTCTCTTAGCATGATAAAGAAGATTCAAAGAGAGTGAGATGCCAGCTCCTTTCATTCAGTCAGTACCTTCAATCATTTCTGGACGTTTTTCAATGGCAAAAATCAATGAATTTTGTAAATGCACAAACAGTAATTTCTCCGCATTGCAAGGTGCAATTCTGAAATTTTTTGCTTTTTCCTGCTCCTCTTAGCATGATAAAGAAGATTCAAAGAGAGTGAGATGCCAGCTCCTTTCATTCAGTCAGTAGCTTCAAACATTTCTGGTATATGAATAACATGGTTTTTCAATGGCAAAAATCAATGAATATTGTAAATGCACAAACAGTAATTTCTCCGCATTGCAAGGTGCAAGTCTGAAATTTTTTGCTTTTTCCTGCTCCTCTTAGCATGATAAAGAAGATTCAAAGAGAGTGAGATGCCAGCTCCTTTCATTCAGTCAGTAGCTTCAAACATTTCTGGTATATGAATAACATGATGTTTTTCAATGGCAAAAATCAATGAATATTGTAAATGCACAAACAGTAATTTCTCCGCATTGCAAGGTGCAAGTCTGAAATTTTTTGCTTTTTCCTGCTCCTCTTAGCATGATAAAGAAGATTCAAAGAGAGTGAGATGCCAGCTACTTTCATTCAGTCAGTAGCTTCAATCATTTCTGGACGTTTTTCAATGGTAAAAATCAATGAATATTGTAAATGCACAAACAGTAATTTCTCCACATTGCAAGGTGCAATTCTGAAATTTTTTGCTTTTTCCTGCTCCTCTTAGCATGATAAAGAAGATTCAAAGAGAGTGAGATGCCAGCTCCTTTCATTCAGTCAGTAGCTTCAAACATTTCTGGTATATGAATAACATGATGTTTTTCAATGGCAAAAATCAATGAATATTGTAAATGCACAAACAGTAATTTCTCCGCATTGCAAGGTGCAATTCTGAAATTTTTTGCTTTTTCCTGCTCCTCTTAGCATGATAAAGAAGATTCAAAGAGAGTGAGATGCCAGCTCCTTTCATTCAGTCAGTAGCTTCAATCATTTCTGGACGTTTTTCAATGGCAAAAATCAATGAATATTGTAAATGCACAAACAGTAATTTCTCCGCATTGCAAGGTGCAATTCTGAAATTTTTTGCTTTTTCCTGCTCCTCTTAGCATGATAAAGAAGATTCAAAGAGAATGAGATGCCAGCTCCTTTCATTCAGTCAGTACCTTCAATCATTTCTGGACATTTTTCAATGGCAAAAATCAATGAATATTGTAAATGCACAAACAGTAATTTCTCCGCATTGCAAGGTGCAATTCTGAAATTTTTTGCTTTTTCCCGCTCCTCTTAGCATGATAAAGAAGATTCAAAGAGAGTGAGGTGCCAGCTCCTTTCATTCAGTCAGTAGCTTCAAACATTTCTGGTATATGAATAACATGTTTTTCAATGGCAAAAATCAATGAATATTGTAAATGCACAAACAGTAATTTCTCCGCATTGCAAGGTGCAATTCTGAAATTTTTTGCTTTTTCCTGCTCCTCTTAGCATGATAAAGAAGATTCAAAGAGAGTGAGATGCCAGCTCCTTTCATTCAGTCAGTACCTTCAATCATTTCTGGACGTTTTTCAATGGCAAAAATCAATGAATATTGTAAATGCACAAACAGTAATTTCTCCGCATTGCAAGGTGCAATTCTGAAATTTTTTGCTTTTTCCCGCTCCTCTTAGCATGATAAAGAAGATTCAAAGAGAGTGAGGTGCCAGCTCCTTTCATTCAGTCAGTAGCTTCAAACATTTCTGGTATATGAATAACATGTTTTTCAATGGCAAAAATCAATGAATATTGTAAATGCACAAACAGTAATTTCTCCGCATTGCAAGGTGCAATTCTGAAATTTTTTGCTTTTTCCTGCTCCTCTTAGCATGATAAAGAAGATTCAAAGAGAGTGAGATGCCAGCTCCTTTCATTCAGTCAGTAGCTTCAATCATTTCTGGACGTTTTTCAATGGTAAAAATCAATGAATATTGTAAATGCACAAACAGTAATTTCTCCACATTGCAAGGTGCAATTCTGAAATTTTTTGCTTTTTCCTGCTCCTCTTAGCATGATAAAGAAGATTCAAAGAGAGTGAGATGCCAGCTCCTTTCATTCAGTCAGTAGCTTCAAACATTTCTGGTATATGAATAACATGATGTTTTTCAATGGCAAAAATCAATGAATATTGTAAATGCACAAACAGTAATTTCTCCGCATTGCAAGGTGCAAGTCTGAAATTTTTTGCTTTTTCCTGCTCCTCTTAGCATGATAAAGAAGATTCAAAGAGAGTGAGATGCCAGCTACTTTCATTCAGTCAGTAGCTTCAATCATTTCTGGACGTTTTTCAATGGTAAAAATCAATGAATATTGTAAATGCACAAACAGTTATTTCTCCACATTGCAAGGTGCAATTCTGAAATTTTTTGCTTTTTCCTGCTCCTCTTAGCATGATAAAGAAGATTCAAAGAGAGTGAGATGCCAACTCCTTTCATTCAGTCAGTAGCTTCAAACATTTCTGGTATATGAATAACATGATGTTTTTCAATGGCAAAAATCAATGAATATTGTAAATGCACAAACAGTAATTTCTCCGCATTGCAAGGTGCAATTCTGAAATTTTTTGCTTTTTCCTGCTCCTCTTAGCATGATAAAGAAGATTCAAAGAGAGTGAGATGCCAGCTCCTTTCATTCAGTCAGTACCTTCAATAATTTCTGGACGTTTTTCAATGGCAAAAATCAATGAATATTGTAAATGCACAAACAGTAATTTCTCCGCATTGCAAGGTGCAATTCTGAAATTTTTTGCTTTTTCCCGCTCCTCTTAGCATGATAAAGAAGATTCAAAGAGAGTGAGGTGCCAGCTCCTTTCATTCAGTCAGTAGCTTCAAACATTTCTGGTATATGAATAACATGTTTTTCAATGGCAAAAATCAATGAATATTGTAAATGCACAAACAGTAATTTCTCCGCATTGCAAGGTGCAATTCTGAAATTTTTTGCTTTTTCCTGCTCCTCTTAGCATGATAAAGAAGATTCAAAGAGAGTGAGATGCCAGCTCCTTTCATTCAGTCAGTACCTTCAATCATTTCTGGACGTTTTTCAATGGCAAAAATCAATGAATATTGTAAATGCACAAACAGTAATTTCTCCGCATTGCAAGGTGCAATTCTGAAATTTTTTGCTTTTTCCCGCTCCTCTTAGCATGATAAAGAAGATTCAAAGAGAGTGAGGTGCCAGCTCCTTTCATTAAGTCAGTAGCTTCAAACATTTCTGGTATATGAATAACATGTTTTTCAATGGCAAAAATCAATGAATATTGTAAATGCACAAACAGTAATTTCTCCGCATTGCAAGGTGCAATTCTGAAATTTTTTGCTTTTTCCTGCTCCTCTTAGCATGATAAAGAAGATTCAAAGAGAGTGAGATGCCAGCTCCTTTCATTCAGTCAGTAGCTTCAATCATTTCTGGACGTTTTTCAATGGTAAAAATCAATGAATATTGTAAATGCACAAACAGTAATTTCTCCACATTGCAAGGTGCAATTCTGAAATTTTTTGCTTTTTCCTGCTCCTCTTAGCATGATAAAGAAGATTCAAAGAGAGTGAGATGCCAGCTCCTTTCATTCAGTCAGTAGCTTCAAACATTTCTGGTATATGAATAACATGATGTTTTTCAATGGCAAAAATCAATGAATATTGTAAATGCACAAACAGTAATTTCTCCGCATTGCAAAGTGCAAGTCTGAAATTTTTTGCTTTTTCCTGCTCCTCTTAGCATGATAAAGAAGATTCAAAGAGAGTGAGATGCCAGCTACTTTCATTCAGTCAGTAGCTTCAATCATTTCTGGACGTTTTTCAATGGTAAAAATCAATGAATATTGTAAATGCACAAACAGTTATTTCTCCACATTGCAAGGTGCAATTCTGAAATTTTTTGCTTTTTCCTGCTCCTCTTAGCATGATAAAGAAGATTCAAAGAGAGTGAGATGCCAACTCCTTTCATTCAGTCAGTAGCTTCAAACATTTCTGGTATATGAATAACATGATGTTTTTCAATGGCAAAAATCAATGAATATTGTAAATGCACAAACAGTAATTTCTCCGCATTGCAAGGTGCAATTCTGAAATTTTTTGCTTTTTCCTGCTCCTCTTAGCATGATAAAGAAGATTCAAAGAGAGTGAGATGCCAGCTCCTTTCATTCAGTCAGTAGCTTCAATCATTTCTGGACGTTTTTCAATGGCAAAAATCAATGAATATTGTAAATGCACAAACAGTAATTTCTCCGCATTGCAAGGTGCAATTCTGAAATTTTTTGCTTTTTCCTGCTCCTCTTAGCATGATAAAGAAGATTCAAAGAGAGTGAGATGCCAGCTCCTTTCATTCAGTCAGTACCTTCAATCATTTCTGGACGTTTTTCAATGGCAAAAATCAATGAATATTGTAAATGCACAAACAGTAATTTCTCCGCATTGCAAGGTGCAATTCTGAAATTTTTTGCTTTTTCCCGCTCCTCTTAGCATGATAAAGAAGATTCAAAGAGAGTGAGGTGCCAGCTCCTTTCATTCAGTCAGTAGCTTCAAACATTTCTGGTATATGAATAACATGTTTTTCAATGGCAAAAATCAATGAATATTGTAAATGCACAAACAGTAATTTCTCCGCATTGCAAGGTGCAATTCTGAAATTTTTTGCTTTTTCCTGCTCCTCTTAGCATGATAAAGAAGATTCAAAGAGAGTGAGATGCCAGCTCCTTTCATTCAGTCAGTAGCTTCAATCATTTCTGGACGTTTTTCAATGGCAAAAATCAATGAATATTGTAAATGCACAAGCAGTAATTTCTCCGCATTGCAAGGTGCAATTCTGAAATTTTTTGCTTTTTCCTGCTCCTCTTAGCATGATAAAGAAGATTCAAAGAGAGTGAGATGCCAGCTCCTTTCATTCAGTCAGTAGCTTCAATCATTTCTGGACGTTTTTCAATGGCAAAAATCAATGAATATTGTAAATGCACAAACAGTAATTTCTCCGCATTGCAAGGTGCAATTCTGAAATTTTTTGCTTTTTCCTGCTCCTCTTAGCATGATAAAGAAGATTCAAAGAGAGTGAGATGCCAGCTCCTTTCATTCAGTCAGTAGCTTCAAACATTTCTGGTATATGAATAACATGATGTTTTTCAATGGCAAAAATCAATGAATATTGTAAATGCACAAACAGTAATTTCTCCGCATTGCAAGGTGCAAGTCTGAAATTTTTTGCTTTTTCCTGCTCCTCTTAGCATGATAAAGAAGATTCAAAGAGAGTGAGATGCCAGCTACTTTCATTCAGTCAGTAGCTTCAATCATTTCTGGACGTTTTTCAATGGTAAAAATCAATGAATATTGTAAATGCACAAACAGTAATTTCTCCACATTGCAAGGTGCAATTCTGAAATTTTTTGCTTTTTCCTGCTCCTCTTAGCATGATAAAGAAGATTCAAAGAGAGTGAGATGCCAGCTCCTTTCATTCAGTCAGTAGCTTCAAACATTTCTGGTATATGAATAACATGATGTTTTTCAATGGCAAAAATCAATGAATATTGTAAATGCACAAACAGTAATTTCTCCGCATTGCAAGGTGCAATTCTGAAATTTTTTGCTTTTTCCTGCTCCTCTTAGCATGATAAAGAAGATTCAAAGAGAGTGAGATGCCAGCTCCTTTCATTCAGTCAGTAGCTTCAATCATTTCTGGACGTTTTTCAATGGCAAAAATCAATGAATATTGTAAATGCACAAACAGTAATTTCTCCGCATTGCAAGGTGCAATTCTGAAATTTTTTGCTTTTTCCTGCTCCTCTTAGCATGATAAAGAAGATTCAAAGAGAGTGAGATGTCAGCTCCTTTCATTCAGTCAGTAGCTTCAAACATTTCTGGTATATGAATAACATGATGTTTTTCAATGGCTAAAATCAATGAATATTGTAAATGCACAAACAGTAATTTCTCCGCATTGCAAGGTGCAATTCTGAAATTTTTTGCTTTTTCCTGCTCCTCTTAGCATGATAAAGAAGATTCAAAGAGAGTGAGATGCCAGCTCCTTTCATTCAGTCAGTAGCTTCAATCATTTCTGGACGTTTTTCAATGGCAAAAATCAATGAATATTGTAAATGCACAAACAGTAATTTCTCCGCATTGCAAGGTGCAATTCTGAAATTTTTTGCTTTTTCCTGCTCCTCTTAGCATGATAAAGAAGATTCAAAGAGAGTGAGATGCCAGCTCCTTTCATTCAGTCAGTAGCTTCAATCATTTCTGGACGTTTTTCAATGGTAAAAATCAATGAATATTGTAAATGCACAAACAGTAATTTCTCCACATTGCAAGGTGCAATTCTGAATTTTTTTGCTTTTTCCTGCTCCTCTTAGCATGATAAAGAAGATTCAAAGAGAGTGAGATGCCAGCTCCTTTCATTCAGTCAGTAGCTTCAAACATTTCTGGTATATGAATAACATGATGTTTTTCAATGGCAAAAATCAATGAATATTGTAAATGCACAAACAGTAATTTCTCCGCATTGCAAGGTGCAATTCTGAAATTTTTTGCTTTTTCCTGCTCCTCTTAGCATGATAAAGAAGATTCAAAGAGAGTGAGATGCCAGCTCCTTTCATTCAGTCAGTAGCTTCAATCATTTCTGGACGTTTTTCAATGGCAAAAATCAATGAATATTGTAAATGCACAAACAGTAATTTCTCCGCATTGCAAGGTGCAATTCTGAAATTTTTTGCTTTTTCCTGCTCCTCTTAGCATGATAAAGAAGATTCAAAGAGAGTGAGATGTCAGCTCCTTTCATTCAGTCAGTAGCTTCAAACATTTCTGGTATATGAATAACATGATGTTTTTCAATGGCTAAAATCAATGAATATTGTAAATGCACAAACAGTAATTTCTCCGCATTGCAAGGTGCAATTCTGAAATTTTTTGCTTTTTCCTGCTCCTCTTAGCATGATAAAGAAGATTCAAAGAGAGTGAGATGCCAGCTCCTTTCATTCAGTCAGTAGCTTCAATCATTTCTGGACGTTTTTCAATGGCAAAAATCAATGAATATTGTAAATGCACAAACAGTAATTTCTCCGCATTGCAAGGTGCAATTCTGAAATTTTTTGCTTTTTCCTGCTCCTCTTAGCATGATAAAGAAGATTCAAAGAGAGTGAGATGCCAGCTCCTTTCATTCAGTCAGTAGCTTCAATCATTTCTGGACGTTTTTCAATGGCAAAAATCAATGAATATTGTAAATGCACAAACAGTAATTTCTCCGCATTGCAAGGTGCAATTCTGAAATTTTTTGCTTTTTCCTGCTCCTCTTAGCATGATAAAGAAGATTCAAAGAGAGTGAGATGCCAGCTCCTTTCATTCAGTCAGTAGCTTCAAACATTTCTGGAATATGAATAACATGATGTTTTTCAATGGCAAAAATCAATGAATATTGTAAATGCACAAACAGTAATTTCTCCGCATTGCAAGGTGCAAGTCTGAAATTTTTTGCTTTTTCCTGCTCCTCTTAGCATGATAAAGAAGATTCAAAGAGAGTGAGATGCCAGCTACTTTCATTCAGTCAGTAGCTTCAATCATTTCTGGACGTTTTTCAATGGTAAAAATCAATGAATATTGTAAATGCACAAACAGTAATTTCTCCACATTGCAATGTGCAATTCTAAAATTTTTTGCTTTTTCCTGCTCCTCTTAGCATGATAAAGAAGATTCAAAGAGAGTGAGATGCCAGCTCCTTTCATTCAGTCAGTAGCTTCAAACATTTCTGGTATATGAATAACATGATGTTTTTCAATGGCAAAAATCAATGAATATTGTAAATGCACAAACAGTAATTTCTCCGCATTGCAAGGTGCAATTCTGAAATTTTTTGCTTTTTCCTGCTCCTCTTAGCATGATAAAGAAGATTCAAAGAGAGTGAGATGCCAACTCCTTTCATTCAGTCAGTAGCTTCAAACATTTCTGGTATATGAATAACATGATGTTTTTCAATGGCAAAAATCAATGAATATTGTAAATGCACAAACAGTAATTTCTCCGCATTGCAAGGTGCAATTCTGAAATTTTTTGCTTTTTCCTGCTCCTCTTAGCATGATAAAGAAGATTCAAAGAGAGTGAGGTGCCAGCTCCTTTCATTCAGTCAGTAGCTTCAAACATTTCTGGTATATGAATAACATGTTTTTCAATGGCAAAAATCAATGAATATTGTAAATGCACAAACAGTAATTTCTCCGCATTGCAAGGTGCAATTCTGAAATTTTTTGCTTTTTCCTGCTCCTCTTAGCATGATAAAGAAGATTCAAAGAGAGTGAGATGCCAGCTCCTTTCATTCAATCAGTAGCTTCAATCATTTCTGGACGTTTATCAATGGCAAAAATCAATGAATATTGTAAATGCACAAACAGTAATTTCTCCGCATTGCAAGGTGCAATTCTGAAATTTTTTGCTTTTTCCTGCTCCTCTTAGCATGATAAAGAAGATTCAAAGAGAGTGAGATGCCAGCTCCTTTCATTCAGTCAGTAGCTTCAAACATTTCTGGTATATGAATAACATGATGTTTTTCAATGGCAAAAATCAATGAATATTGTAAATGCACAAACAGTAATTTCTCCGCATTGCAAGGTGCAAGTCTGAAATTTTTTGCTTTTTCCTGCTCCTCTTAGCATGATAAAGAAGATTCAAAGAGAGTGAGATGCCAGCTACTTTCATTCAGTCAGTAGCTTCAATCATTTCTGGACGTTTTTCAATGGTAAAAATCAATGAATATTGTAAATGCACAAACAGTAATTTCTCCACATTGCAAGGTGCAATTCTGAAATTTTTTGCTTTTTCCTGCTCCTCTTAGCATGATAAAGAAGATTCAAAGAGAGTGAGATGCCAGCTCCTTTCATTCAGTCAGTAGCTTCAAACATTTCTGGTATATGAATAACATGATGTTTTTCAATGGCAAAAATCAATGAATATTGTAAATGCACAAACAGTAATTTCTCCGCATTGCAAGGTGCAATTCTGAAATTTTTTGCTTTTTCCTGCTCCTCTTAGCATGATAAAGAAGATTCAAAGAGAGTGAGATGCCAGCTCCTTTCATTCAGTCAGTAGCTTCAATCATTTCTGGACGTTTTTCAATGGCAAAAATCAATGAATATTGTAAATGCACAAACAGTAATTTCTCCGCATTGCAAGGTGCAATTCTGAAATTTTTTGCTTTTTCCTGCTCCTCTTAGCATGATAAAGAAGATTCAAAGAGAGTGAGATGTCAGCTCCTTTCATTCAGTCAGTAGCTTCAAACATTTCTGGTATATGAATAACATGATGTTTTTCAATGGCTAAAATCAATGAATATTGTAAATGCACAAACAGTAATTTCTCCGCATTGCAAGGTGCAATTCTGAAATTTTTTGCTTTTTCCTGCTCCTCTTAGCATGATAAAGAAGATTCAAAGAGAGTGAGATGCCAGCTCCTTTCATTCAGTCAGTAGCTTCAATCATTTCTGGACGTTTTTCAATGGCAAAAATCAATGAATATTGTAAATGCACAAACAGTAATTTCTCCGCATTGCAAGGTGCAATTCTGAAATTTTTTGCTTTTTCCTGCTCCTCTTAGCATGATAAAGAAGATTCAAAGAGAGTGAGATGCCAGCTCCTTTCATTCAGTCAGTAGCTTCAATCATTTCTGGACGTTTTTCAATGGTAAAAATCAATGAATATTGTAAATGCACAAACAGTAATTTCTCCACATTGCAAGGTGCAATTCTGAAATTTTTTGCTTTTTCCTGCTCCTCTTAGCATGATAAAGAAGATTCAAAGAGAGTGAGATGCCAGCTCCTTTCATTCAGTCAGTAGCTTCAAACATTTCTGGTATATGAATAACATGATGTTTTTCAATGGCAAAAATCAATGAATATTGTAAATGCACAAACAGTAATTTCTCCGCATTGCAAGGTGCAATTCTGAAATTTTTTGCTTTTTCCTGCTCCTCTTAGCATGATAAAGAAGATTCAAAGAGAGTGAGATGCCAGCTCCTTTCATTCAGTCAGTAGCTTCAATCATTTCTGGACGTTTTTCAATGGCAAAAATCAATGAATATTGTAAATGCACAAACAGTAATTTCTCCGCATTGCAAGGTGCAATTCTGAAATTTTTTGCTTTTTCCTGCTCCTCTTAGCATGATAAAGAAGATTCAAAGAGAGTGAGATGTCAGCTCCTTTCATTCAGTCAGTAGCTTCAAACATTTCTGGTATATGAATAACATGATGTTTTTCAATGGCTAAAATCAATGAATATTGTAAATGCACAAACAGTAATTTCTCCGCATTGCAAGGTGCAATTCTGAAATTTTTTGCTTTTTCCTGCTCCTCTTAGCATGATAAAGAAGATTCAAAGAGAGTGAGATGCCAGCTCCTTTCATTCAGTCAGTAGCTTCAATCATTTCTGGACGTTTTTCAATGGCAAAAATCAATGAATATTGTAAATGCACAAACAGTAATTTCTCCGCATTGCAAGGTGCAATTCTGAAATTTTTTGCTTTTTCCTGCTCCTCTTAGCATGATAAAGAAGATTCAAAGAGAGTGAGATGCCAGCTCCTTTCATTCAGTCAGTAGCTTCAATCATTTCTGGACGTTTTTCAATGGCAAAAATCAATGAATATTGTAAATGCACAAACAGTAATTTCTCCGCATTGCAAGGTGCAATTCTGAAATTTTTTGCTTTTTCCTGCTCCTCTTAGCATGATAAAGAAGATTCAAAGAGAGTGAGATGCCAGCTCCTTTCATTCAGTCAGTAGCTTCAAACATTTCTGGAATATGAATAACATGATGTTTTTCAATGGCAAAAATCAATGAATATTGTAAATGCACAAACAGTAATTTCTCCGCATTGCAAGGTGCAAGTCTGAAATTTTTTGCTTTTTCCTGCTCCTCTTAGCATGATAAAGAAGATTCAAAGAGAGTGAGATGCCAGCTACTTTCATTCAGTCAGTAGCTTCAATCATTTCTGGACGTTTTTCAATGGTAAAAATCAATGAATATTGTAAATGCACAAACAGTAATTTCTCCACATTGCAATGTGCAATTCTAAAATTTTTTGCTTTTTCCTGCTCCTCTTAGCATGATAAAGAAGATTCAAAGAGAGTGAGATGCCAGCTCCTTTCATTCAGTCAGTAGCTTCAAACATTTCTGGTATATGAATAACATGATGTTTTTCAATGGCAAAAATCAATGAATATTGTAAATGCACAAACAGTAATTTCTCCGCATTGCAAGGTGCAATTCTGAAATTTTTTGCTTTTTCCTGCTCCTCTTAGCATGATAAAGAAGATTCAAAGAGAGTGAGATGCCAACTCCTTTCATTCAGTCAGTAGCTTCAAACATTTCTGGTATATGAATAACATGATGTTTTTCAATGGCAAAAATCAATGAATATTGTAAATGCACAAACAGTAATTTCTCCGCATTGCAAGGTGCAATTCTGAAATTTTTTGCTTTTTCCTGCTCCTCTTAGCATGATAAAGAAGATTCAAAGAGAGTGAGGTGCCAGCTCCTTTCATTCAGTCAGTAGCTTCAAACATTTCTGGTATATGAATAACATGTTTTTCAATGGCAAAAATCAATGAATATTGTAAATGCACAAACAGTAATTTCTCCGCATTGCAAGGTGCAATTCTGAAATTTTTTGCTTTTTCCTGCTCCTCTTAGCATGATAAAGAAGATTCAAAGAGAGTGAGATGCCAGCTCCTTTCATTCAATCAGTAGCTTCAATCATTTCTGGACGTTTATCAATGGCAAAAATCAATGAATATTGTAAATGCACAAACAGTAATTTCTCCGCATTGCAAGGTGCAATTCTGAAATTTTTTGCTTTTTCCTGCTCCTCTTAGCATGATAAAGAAGATTCAAAGAGAGTGAGATGCCAGCTCCTTTCATTCAGTCAGTAGCTTCAATCATTTCTGGACGTTTTTCAATGGCAAAAATCAATGAATATTGTAAATGCACAAACAGTAATTTCTCCGCATTGCAAGGTGCAATTCTGAAATTTTTTGCTTTTTCCTGCTCCTCTTAGCATGATAAAGAAGATTCAAAGAGAGTGAGATGCCAGCTCCTTTGATTCAGTCAGTATCTTCAAACATTTCTGGTATATGAATAACATGATGTTTTTCAATGGCAAAAATCAATGAATATTGTAAATGCACAAACAGTAATTTCTCCGCATTGCAAGGTGCAAGTCTGAAATTTTTTGCTTTTTCCTGCTCCTCTTAGCATGATAAAGAAGATTCAAAGAGAGTGAGATGCCAGCTACTTTCATTCAGTCAGTAGCTTCAATCATTTCTGGACGTTTTTCAATGGTAAAAATCAATGAATATTGTAAATGCACAAACAGTAATTTCTCCACATTGCAAGGTGCAATTCTGAAATTTTTTGCTTTTTCCTGCTCCTCTTAGCATGATAAAGAAGATTCAAAGAGAGTGAGATGCCAGCTCCTTTCATTCAGTCAGAAGCATCAAACATTTCTGGTATATGAATAACATGATGTTTTTCAATGGCAAAAATCAATGAATATTGTAAATGCACAAACAGTAATTTCTCCGCATTGCAAGGTGCAAGTCTGAAATTTTTTGCTTTTTCCTGCTCCTCTTAGCATGATAAAGAAGATTCAAAGAGAGTGAGATGCCAGCTACTTTCATTCAGTCAGTAGCTTCAATCATTTCTGGACGTTTTTCAATGGTAAAAATCAATGAATATTGTAAATGCACAAACAGTAATTTCTCCACATTGCAAGGTGCAATTCTGAAATTTTTTGCTTTTTCCTGCTCCTCTTAGCATGATAAAGAAGATTCAAAGAGAGTGAGATGCCAGCTCCTTTCATTCAGTCAGTAGCTTCAAACATTTCTGGTATATGAATAACATGATGTTTTTCAATGGCAAAAATCAATGAATATTGTAAATGCACAAACAGTAATTTCTCCACATTGCAAGGTGCAATTCTGAAATTTTTTGCTTTTTCCTGCTCCTCTTAGCATGATAAAGAAGATTCAAAGAGAGTGAGATGCCAGCTCCTTTCATTCAGTCAGTAGCTTCAAACATTTCTGGTATATGAATAACATGATGTTTTTCAATGGCAAAAATCAATGAATATTGTAAATGCACAAACAGTAATTTCTCCGCATTGCAAGGTGCAATTCTGAAATTTTTTGCTTTTTCCTGCTCCTCTTAGCATGATAAAGAAGATTCAAAGAGAGTGAGATGCCAGCTCCTTTCATTCAGTCAGTAGCTTCAATCATTTCTGGACGTTTTTCAATGGCAAAAATCAATGAATATTGTAAATGCACAAACAGTAATTTCTCCGCATTGCAAGGTGCAATTCTGAAATTTTTTGCTTTTTCCTGCTCCTCTTAGCATGATAAAGAAGATTCAAAGAGAGTGAGATGTCAGCTCCTTTCATTCAGTCAGTAGCTTCAAACATTTCTGGTATATGAATAACATGATGTTTTTCAATGGCAAAAATCAATGAATATTGTAAATGCACAAACAGTAATTTCTCCGCATTGCAAGGTGCAATTCTGAAATTTTTTGCTTTTTCCTGCTCCTCTTAGCATGATAAAGAAGATTCAAAGAGAGTGAGATGCCAGCTCCTTTCATTCAGTCAGTAGCTTCAATCATTTCTGGACGTTTTTCAATGGCAAAAATCAATGAATATTGTAAATGCACAAACAGTAATTTCTCCGCATTGCAAGGTGCAATTCTGAAATTTTTTGCTTTTTCCTGCTCCTCTTAGCATGATAAAGAAGATTCAAAGAGAGTGAGATGCCAGCTCCTTTCGTTCAGTCAGTAGCTTCAATCATTTCTGGACGTTTTTCAATGGCAAAAATCATTGAATATTATAAATGCACAAACAGTAATTTCTCCGCATTGCAAGGTGCAATTCTGAAATTTTTTACTTTTTCCTGCTCCTCTTAGCATGATAAAGAAGATTCAAAGAGAGTGAGATGCCAGCTCCTTTCATTCAGTCAGTAGCTTCAATCATTTCTGGTATATGAATAACATGATGTTTTTCAATGGCAAAAATCAATGAATATTGTAAATGCACAAACAGTAATTTCTCCGCATTGCAAGGTGCAATTCTGAAATTTTTTGCTTTTTCCCGCTCCTCTTAGCATGATAAAGAAGATTCAAAGAGAGTGAGGTGCCAGCTCCTTTCATTCAGTCAGTAGCTTCAAACATTTCTGGTATATGAATAACATGTTTTTCAATGGCAAAAATCAATGAATATTGTAAATGCACAAACAGTAATTTCTCCGCATTGCAAGGTGCAATTCTGAAATTTTTTGCTTTTTCCTGCTCCTCTTAGCATGATAAAGAAGATTCAAAGAGAGTGAGATGCCAGCTCCTTTCATTCAGTCAGTAGCTTCAATCATTTCTGGACGTTTTTCAATGGTAAAAATCAATGAATATTGTAAATGCACAAACAGTAATTTCTCCACATTGCAAGGTGCAATTCTGAAATTTTTTGCTTTTTCCTGCTCCTCTTAGCATGATAAAGAAGATTCAAAGAGAGTGAGATGCCAGCTCCTTTCATTCAGTCAGTAGCTTCAAACATTTCTGGTATATGAATAACATGATGTTTTTCAATGGCAAAAATCAATGAATATTGTAAATGCACAAACAGTAATTTCTCCGCATTGCAAGGTGCAAGTCTGAAATTTTTTGCTTTTTCCTGCTCCTCTTAGCATGATAAAGAAGATTCAAAGAGAGTGAGATGCCAGCTACTTTCATTCAGTCAGTAGCTTCAATCATTTATGGACGTTTTTCAATGGTAAAAATCAATGAATATTGTAAATGCACAAACAGTAATTTCTCCACATTGCAAGGTGCAATTCTGAAATTTTTTGCTTTTTCCTGCTCCTCTTAGCATGATAAAGAAGATTCAAAGAGAGTGAGATGCCAGCTCCTTTCATTCAGTCAGAAGCATCAAACATTTCTGGTATATGAATAACATGATGTTTTTCAATGGCAAAAATCAATGAATATTGTAAATGCACAAACAGTAATTTCTCCGCATTGCAAGGTGCAAGTCTGAAATTTTTTGCTTTTTCCTGCTCCTCTTAGCATGATAAAGAAGATTCAAAGAGAGTGAGATGCCAGCTACTTTCATTCAGTCAGTAGCTTCAATCATTTCTGGACGTTTTTCAATGGTAAAAATCAATGAATATTGTAAATGCACAAACAGTAATTTCTCCACATTGCAAGGTGCAATTCTGAAATTTTTTGCTTTTTCCTGCTCCTCTTAGCATGATAAAGAAGATTCAAAGAGAGTGAGATGCCAGCTCCTTTCATTCAGTCAGTAGCTTCAAACATTTCTGGTATATGAATAACATGATGTTTTTCAATGGCAAAAATCAATGAATATTGTAAATGCACAAACAGTAATTTCTCCACATTGCAAGGTGCAATTCTGAAATTTTTTGCTTTTTCCTGCTCCTCTTAGCATGATAAAGAAGATTCAAAGAGAGTGAGATGCCAGCTCCTTTCATTCAGTCAGTAGCTTCAAACATTTCTGGTATATGAATAACATGATGTTTTTCAATGGCAAAAATCAATGAATATTGTAAATGCACAAACAGTAATTTCTCCGCATTGCAAGGTGCAATTCTGAAATTTTTTGCTTTTTCCTGCTCCTCTTAGCATGATAAAGAAGATTCAAAGAGAGTGAGATGCCAGCTCCTTTCATTCAGTCAGTAGCTTCAATCATTTCTGGACGTTTTTCAATGGCAAAAATCAATGAATATTGTAAATGCACAAACAGTAATTTCTCCGCATTGCAAGGTGCAATTCTGAAATTTTTTGCTTTTTCCTGCTCCTCTTAGCATGATAAAGAAGATTCAAAGAGAGTGAGATGTCAGCTCCTTTCATTCAGTCAGTAGCTTCAAACATTTCTGGTATATGAATAACATGATGTTTTTCAATGGCAAAAATCAATGAATATTGTAAATGCACAAACAGTAATTTCTCCGCATTGCAAGGTGCAATTCTGAAATTTTTTGCTTTTTCCTGCTCCTCTTAGCATGATAAAGAAGATTCAAAGAGAGTGAGATGCCAGCTCCTTTCATTCAGTCAGTAGCTTCAATCATTTCTGGACGTTTTTCAATGGCAAAAATCAATGAATATTGTAAATGCACAAACAGTAATTTCTCCGCATTGCAAGGTGCAATTCTGAAATTTTTTGCTTTTTCCTGCTCCTCTTAGCATGATAAAGAAGATTCAAAGAGAGTGAGATGCCAGCTCCTTTCGTTCAGTCAGTAGCTTCAATCATTTCTGGACGTTTTTCAATGGCAAAAATCATTGAATATTATAAATGCACAAACAGTAATTTCTCCGCATTGCAAGGTGCAATTCTGAAATTTTTTACTTTTTCCTGCTCCTCTTAGCATGATAAAGAAGATTCAAAGAGAGTGAGATGCCAGCTCCTTTCATTCAGTCAGTAGCTTCAATCATTTCTGGTATATGAATAACATGATGTTTTTCAATGGCAAAAATCAATGAATATTGTAAATGCACAAACAGTAATTTCTCCGCATTGCAAGGTGCAATTCTGAAATTTTTTGCTTTTTCCCGCTCCTCTTAGCATGATAAAGAAGATTCAAAGAGAGTGAGGTGCCAGCTCCTTTCATTCAGTCAGTAGCTTCAAACATTTCTGGTATATGAATAACATGTTTTTCAATGGCAAAAATCAATGAATATTGTAAATGCACAAACAGTAATTTCTCCGCATTGCAAGGTGCAATTCTGAAATTTTTTGCTTTTTCCTGCTCCTCTTAGCATGATAAAGAAGATTCAAAGAGAGTGAGATGCCAGCTCCTTTCATTCAGTCAGTAGCTTCAATCATTTCTGGACGTTTTTCAATGGTAAAAATCAATGAATATTGTAAATGCACAAACAGTAATTTCTCCACATTGCAAGGTGCAATTCTGAAATTTTTTGCTTTTTCCTGCTCCTCTTAGCATGATAAAGAAGATTCAAAGAGAGTGAGATGCCAGCTCCTTTCATTCAGTCAGTAGCTTCAAACATTTCTGGTATATGAATAACATGATGTTTTTCAATGGCAAAAATCAATGAATATTGTAAATGCACAAACAGTAATTTCTCCGCATTGCAAGGTGCAAGTCTGAAATTTTTTGCTTTTTCCTGCTCCTCTTAGCATGATAAAGAAGATTCAAAGAGAGTGAGATGCCAGCTACTTTCATTCAGTCAGTAGCTTCAATCATTTCTGGACGTTTTTCAATGGTAAAAATCAATGAATATTGTAAATGCACAAACAGTAATTTCTCCACATTGCAAGGTGCAATTCTGAAATTTTTTGCTTTTTCCTGCTCCTCTTAGCATGATAAAGAAGATTCAAAGAGAGTGAGATGCCAGCTCCTTTCATTCAGTCAGAAGCTTCAAACATTTCTGGTATATGAATAACATGATGTTTTTCAATGGCAAAAATCAATGAATATTGTAAATGCACAAACAGTAATTTCTCCGCATTGCAAGGTGCAAGTCTGAAATTTTTTGCTTTTTCCTGCTCCTCTTAGCATGATAAAGAAGATTCAAAGAGAGTGAGATGCCAGCTACTTTCATTCAGTCAGTAGCTTCAATCATTTCTGGACGTTTTTCAATGGTAAAAATCAATGAATATTGTAAATGCACAAACAGTAATTTCTCCACATTGCAAGGTGCAATTCTGAAATTTTTTGCTTTTTCCTGCTCCTCTTAGCATGATAAAGAAGATTCAAAGAGAGTGAGATGCCAGCTCCTTTCATTCAGTCAGTAGCTTCAAACATTTCTGGTATATGAATAACATGATGTTTTTCAATGGCAAAAATCAATGAATATTGTAAATGCACAAACAGTAATTTCTCCACATTGCAAGGTGCAATTCTGAAATTTTTTGCTTTTTCCTGCTCCTCTTAGCATGATAAAGAAGATTCAAAGAGAGTGAGATGCCAGCTCCTTTCATTCAGTCAGTAGCTTCAAACATTTCTGGTATATGAATAACATGATGTTTTTCAATGGCAAAAATCAATGAATATTGTAAATGCACAAACAGTAATTTCTCCGCATTGCAAGGTGCAATTCTGAAATTTTTTGCTTTTTCCTGCTCCTCTTAGCATGATAAAGAAGATTCAAAGAGAGTGAGATGCCAGCTCCTTTCATTCAGTCAGTAGCTTCAATCATTTCTGGACGTTTTTCAATGGCAAAAATCAATGAATATTGTAAATGCACAAACAGTAATTTCTCCGCATTGCAAGGTGCAATTCTGAAATTTTTTGCTTTTTCCTGCTCCTCTTAGCATGATAAAGAAGATTCAAAGAGAGTGAGATGTCAGCTCCTTTCATTCAGTCAGTAGCTTCAAACATTTCTGGTATATGAATAACATGATGTTTTTCAATGGCAAAAATCAATGAATATTGTAAATGCACAAACAGTAATTTCTCCGCATTGCAAGGTGCAATTCTGAAATTTTTTGCTTTTTCCTGCTCCTCTTAGCATGATAAAGAAGATTCAAAGAGAGTGAGATGCCAGCTCCTTTCATTGTCAGTAGCTTCAATCATTTCTGGACGTTTTTCAATGGCAAAAATCAATGAATATTGTAAATGCACAAACAGTAATTTCTCCGCATTGCAAGGTGCAATTCTGAAATTTTTTGCTTTTTCCTGCTCCTCTTAGCATGATAAAGAAGATTCAAAGAGAGTGAGATGCCAGCTCCTTTCGTTCAGTCAGTAGCTTCAATCATTTCTGGACGTTTTTCAATGGCAAAAATCATTGAATATTATAAATGCACAAACAGTAATTTCTCCGCATTGCAAGGTGCAATTCTGAAATTTTTTACTTTTTCCTGCTCCTCTTAGCATGATAAAGAAGATTCAAAGAGAGTGAGATGCCAGCTCCTTTCATTCAGTCAGTAGCTTCAATCATTTCTGGTATATGAATAACATGATGTTTTTCAATGGCAAAAATCAATGAATATTGTAAATGCACAAACAGTAATTTCTCCGCATTGCAAGGTGCAATTCTGAAATTTTTTGCTTTTTCCCGCTCCTCTTAGCATGATAAAGAAGATTCAAAGAGAGTGAGGTGCCAGCTCCTTTCATTCAGTCAGTAGCTTCAAACATTTCTGGTATATGAATAACATGTTTTTCAATGGCAAAAATCAATGAATATTGTAAATGCACAAACAGTAATTTCTCCGCATTGCAAGGTGCAATTCTGAAATTTTTTGCTTTTTCCTGCTCCTCTTAGCATGATAAAGAAGATTCAAAGAGAGTGAGATGCCAGCTCCTTTCATTCAGTCAGTAGCTTCAATCATTTCTGGACGTTTTTCAATGGCAAAAATCAATGAATATTGTAAATGCACAAACAGTAATTTCTCCGCATTGCAAGGTGCAAGTCTGAAATTTTTTGCTTTTTCCTGCTCCTCTTAGCATGATAAAGAAGATTCAAAGAGAGTGAGATGCCAGCTACTTTCATTCAGTCAGTAGCTTCAATCATTTCTGGACGTTTTTCAATGGTAAAAATCAATGAATATTGTAAATGCACAAACAGTAATTTCTCCACATTGCAAGGTGCAATTCTGAAATTTTTTGCTTTTTCCTGCTCCTCTTAGCATGATAAAGAAGATTCAAAGAGAGTGAGATGCCAGCTCCTTTCATTCAGTCAGTAGCTTCAAACATTTCTGGTATATGAATAACATGATGTTTTTCAATGGCAAAAATCAATGAATATTGTAAATGCACAAACAGTAATTTCTCCACATTGCAAGGTGCAATTCTGAAATTTTTTGCTTTTTCCTGCTCCTCTTAGCATGATAAAGAAGATTCAAAGAGAGTGAGATGCCAGCTCCTTTCATTCAGTCAGTAGCTTCAAACATTTCTGGTATATGAATAACATGATGTTTTTCAATGGCAAAAATCAATGAATATTGTAAATGCACAAACAGTAATTTCTCCGCATTGCAAGGTGCAATTCTGAAATTTTTTGCTTTTTCCTGCTCCTCTTAGCATGATAAAGAAGATTCAAAGAGAGTGAGATGCCAGCTCCTTTCATTCAGTCAGTAGCTTCAATCATTTCTGGACGTTTTTCAATGGCAAAAATCAATGAATATTGTAAATGCACAAACAGTAATTTCTCCGCATTGCAAGGTGCAATTCTGAAATTTTTTGCTTTTTCCTGCTCCTCTTAGCATGATAAAGAAGATTCAAAGAGAGTGAGATGTCAGCTCCTTTCATTCAGTCAGTAGCTTCAAACATTTCTGGTATATGAATAACATGATGTTTTTCAATGGCAAAAATCAATGAATATTGTAAATGCACAAACAGTAATTTCTCCGCATTGCAAGGTGCAATTCTGAAATTTTTTGCTTTTTCCTGCTCCTCTTAGCATGATAAAGAAGATTCAAAGAGAGTGAGATGCCAGCTCCTTTCATTCAGTCAGTAGCTTCAATCATTTCTGGACATTTTTCAATGGCAAAAATCAATGAATATTGTAAATGCACAAACAGTAATTTCTCCGCATTGCAAGGTGCAATTCTGAAATTTTTTGCTTTTTCCTGCTCCTCTTAGCATGATAAAGAAGATTCAAAGAGAGTGAGATGCCAGCTCCTTTCGTTCAGTCAGTAGCTTCAATCATTTCTGGACGTTTTTCAATGGCAAAAATCATTGAATATTATAAATGCACAAACAGTAATTTCTCCGCATTGCAAGGTGCAATTCTGAAATTTTTTACTTTTTCCTGCTCCTCTTAGCATGATAAAGAAGATTCAAAGAGAGTGAGATGCCAGCTCCTTTTATTCAGTCAGTAGCTTCAATCATTTCTGGTATATGAATAACATGATGTTTTTCAATGGCAAAAATCAATGAATATTGTAAATGCACAAACAGTAATTTCTCCGCATTGCAAGGTGCAATTCTGAAATTTTTTGCTTTTTCCCGCTCCTCTTAGCATGATAAAGAAGATTCAAAGAGAGTGAGGTGCCAGCTCCTTTCATTCAGTCAGTAGCTTCAAACATTTCTGGTATATGAATAACATGTTTTTCAATGGCAAAAATCAATGAATATTGTAAATGCACAAACAGTAATTTCTCCGCATTGCAAGGTGCAATTCTGAAATTTTTTGCTTTTTCCTGCTCCTCTTAGCATGATAAAGAAGATTCAAAGAGAGTGAGATGCCAGCTCCTTTCATTCAGTCAGTAGCTTCAAACATTTCTGGTATATGAATAACATGATGTTTTTCAATGGCAAAAATCAATGAATATTGTAAATGCACAAACAGTAATTTCTCCGCATTGCAAGGTGCAAGTCTGAAATTTTTTGCTTTTTCCTGCTCCTCTTAGCATGATAAAGAAGATTCAAAGAGAGTGAGATGCCAGCTACTTTCATTCAGTCAGTAGCTTCAATCATTTCTGGACGTTTTTCAATGGTAAAAATCAATGAATATTGTAAATGCACAAACAGTAATTTCTCCACATTGCAAGGTGCAATTCTGAAATTTTTTGCTTTTTCCTGCTCCTCTTAGCATGATAAAGAAGATTCAAAGAGAGTGAGATGCCAGCTCCTTTCATTCAGTCAGAAACTTCAAACATTTCTGGTATATGAATAACATGATGTTTTTCAATGGCAAAAATCAATGAATATTGTAAATGCACAAACAGTAATTTCTCCGCATTGCAAGGTGCAAGTCTGAAATTTTTTGCTTTTTCCTGCTCCTCTTAGCATGATAAAGAAGATTCAAAGAGAGTGAGATGCCAGCTACTTTCATTCAGTCAGTAGCTTCAATCATTTCTGGACGTTTTTCAATGGTAAAAATCAATGAATATTGTAAATGCACAAACAGTAATTTCTCCACATTGCAAGGTGCAATTCTGAAATTTTTTGCTTTTTCCTGCTCCTCTTAGCATGATAAAGAAGATTCAAAGAGAGTGAGATGCCAGCTCCTTTCATTCAGTCAGTAGCTTCAAACATTTCTGGTATATGAATAACATGATGTTTTTCAATGGCAAAAATCAATGAATATTGTAAATGCACAAACAGTAATTTCTCCACATTGCAAGGTGCAATTCTGAAATTTTTTGCTTTTTCCTGCTCCTCTTAGCATGATAAAGAAGATTCAAAGAGAGTGAGATGCCAGCTCCTTTCATTCAGTCAGTAGCTTCAAACATTTCTGGTATATGAATAACATGATGTTTTTCAATGGCAAAAATCAATGAATATTGTAAATGCACAAACAGTAATTTCTCCGCATTGCAAGGTGCAATTCTGAAATTTTTTGCTTTTTCCTGCTCCTCTTAGCATGATAAAGAAGATTCAAAGAGAGTGAGATGCCAGCTCCTTTCATTCAGTCAGTAGCTTCAATCATTTCTGGACGTTTTTCAATGGCAAAAATCAATGAATATTGTAAATGCACAAACAGTAATTTCTCCGCATTGCAAGGTGCAATTCTGAAATTTTTTGCTTTTTCCTGCTCCTCTTAGCATGATAAAGAAGATTCAAAGAGAGTGAGATGTCAGCTCCTTTCATTCAGTCAGTAGCTTCAAACATTTCTGGTATATGAATAACATGATGTTTTTCAATGGCAAAAATCAATGAATATTGTAAATGCACAAACAGTAATTTCTCCGCATTGCAAGGTGCAATTCTGAAATTTTTTGCTTTTTCCTGCTCCTCTTAGCATGATAAAGAAGATTCAAAGAGAGTGAGATGCCAGCTCCTTTCATTCAGTCAGTAGCTTCAATCATTTCTGGACATTTTTCAATGGCAAAAATCAATGAATATTGTAAATGCACAAACAGTAATTTCTCCGCATTGCAAGGTGCAATTCTGAAATTTTTTGCTTTTTCCTGCTCCTCTTAGCATGATAAAGAAGATTCAAAGAGAGTGAGATGCCAGCTCCTTTCGTTCAGTCAGTAGCTTCAATCATTTCTGGACGTTTTTCAATGGCAAAAATCATTGAATATTATAAATGCACAAACAGTAATTTCTCCGCATTGCAAGGTGCAATTCTGAAATTTTTTACTTTTTCCTGCTCCTCTTAGCATGATAAAGAAGATTCAAAGAGAGTGAGATGCCAGCTCCTTTTATTCAGTCAGTAGCTTCAATCATTTCTGGTATATGAATAACATGATGTTTTTCAATGGCAAAAATCAATGAATATTGTAAATGCACAAACAGTAATTTCTCCGCATTGCAAGGTGCAATTCTGAAATTTTTTGCTTTTTCCCGCTCCTCTTAGCATGATAAAGAAGATTCAAAGAGAGTGAGGTGCCAGCTCCTTTCATTCAGTCAGTAGCTTCAAACATTTCTGGTATATGAATAACATGTTTTTCAATGGCAAAAATCAATGAATATTGTAAATGCACAAACAGTAATTTCTCCGCATTGCAAGGTGCAATTCTGAAATTTTTTGCTTTTTCCTGCTCCTCTTAGCATGATAAAGAAGATTCAAAGAGAGTGAGATGCCAGCTCCTTTCATTCAGTCAGTAGCTTCAAACATTTCTGGTATATGAATAACATGATGTTTTTCAATGGCAAAAATCAATGAATATTGTAAATGCACAAACAGTAATTTCTCCGCATTGCAAGGTGCAAGTCTGAAATTTTTTGCTTTTTCCTGCTCCTCTTAGCATGATAAAGAAGATTCAAAGAGAGTGAGATGCCAGCTACTTTCATTCAGTCAGTAGCTTCAATCATTTCTGGACGTTTTTCAATGGTAAAAATCAATGAATATTGTAAATGCACAAACAGTAATTTCTCCACATTGCAAGGTGCAATTCTGAAATTTTTTGCTTTTTCCTGCTCCTCTTAGCATGATAAAGAAGATTCAAAGAGAGTGAGATGCCAGCTCCTTTCATTCAGTCAGAAACTTCAAACATTTCTGGTATATGAATAACATGATGTTTTTCAATGGCAAAAATCAATGAATATTGTAAATGCACAAACAGTAATTTCTCCGCATTGCAAGGTGCAAGTCTGAAATTTTTTGCTTTTTCCTGCTCCTCTTAGCATGATAAAGAAGATTCAAAGAGAGTGAGATGCCAGCTACTTTCATTCAGTCAGTAGCTTCAATCATTTCTGGACGTTTTTCAATGGTAAAAATCAATGAATATTGTAAATGCACAAACAGTAATTTCTCCACATTGCAAGGTGCAATTCTGAAATTTTTTGCTTTTTCCTGCTCCTCTTAGCATGATAAAGAAGATTCAAAGAGAGTGAGATGCCAGCTCCTTTCATTCAGTCAGTAGCTTCAAACATTTCTGGTATATGAATAACATGATGTTTTTCAATGGCAAAAATCAATGAATATTGTAAATGCACAAACAGTAATTTCTCCACATTGCAAGGTGCAATTCTGAAATTTTTTGCTTTTTCCTGCTCCTCTTAGCATGATAAAGAAGATTCAAAGAGAGTGAGATGCCAGCTCCTTTCATTCAGTCAGTAGCTTCAAACATTTCTGGTATATGAATAACATGATGTTTTTCAATGGCAAAAATCAATGAATATTGTAAATGCACAAACAGTAATTTCTCCGCATTGCAAGGTGCAATTCTGAAATTTTTTGCTTTTTCCTGCTCCTCTTAGCATGATAAAGAAGATTCAAAGAGAGTGAGATGCCAGCTCCTTTCATTCAGTCAGTAGCTTCAATCATTTCTGGACGTTTTTCAATGGCAAAAATCAATGAATATTGTAAATGCACAAACAGTAATTTCTCCGCATTGCAAGGTGCAATTCTGAAATTTTTTGCTTTTTCCTGCTCCTCTTAGCATGATAAAGAAGATTCAAAGAGAGTGAGATGTCAGCTCCTTTCATTCAGTCAGTAGCTTCAAACATTTCTGGTATATGAATAACATGATGTTTTTCAATGGCAAAAATCAATGAATATTGTAAATGCACAAACAGTAATTTCTCCGCATTGCAAGGTGCAATTCTGAAATTTTTTGCTTTTTCCTGCTCCTCTTAGCATGATAAAGAAGATTCAAAGAGAGTGAGATGCCAGCTCCTTTCATTCAGTCAGTAGCTTCAATCATTTCTGGACGTTTTTCAATGGCAAAAATCAATGAATATTGTAAATGCACAAACAGTAATTTCTCCGCATTGCAAGGTGCAATTCTGAAATTTTTTGCTTTTTCCTGCTCCTCTTAGCATGATAAAGAAGATTCAAAGAGAGTGAGATGCCAGCTCCTTTCGTTCAGTCAGTAGCTTCAATCATTTCTGGACGTTTTTCAATGGCAAAAATCATTGAATATTATAAATGCACAAACAGTAATTTCTCCGCATTGCAAGGTGCAATTCTGAAATTTTTTACTTTTTCCTGCTCCTCTTAGCATGATAAAGAAGATTCAAAGAGAGTGAGATGCCAGCTCCTTTCATTCAGTCAGTAGCTTCAATCATTTCTGGTATATGAATAACATGATGTTTTTCAATGGCAAAAATCAATGAATATTGTAAATGCACAAACAGTAATTTCTCCGCATTGCAAGGTGCAATTCTGAAATTTTTTGCTTTTTCCCGCTCCTCTTAGCATGATAAAGAAGATTCAAAGAGAGTGAGGTGCCAGCTCCTTTCATTCAGTCAGTAGCTTCAAACATTTCTGGTATATGAATAACATGTTTTTCAATGGCAAAAATCAATGAATATTGTAAATGCACAAACAGTAATTTCTCCGCATTGCAAGGTGCAATTCTGAAATTTTTTGCTTTTTCCTGCTCCTCTTAGCATGATAAAGAAGATTCAAAGAGAGTGAGATGCCAGCTCCTTTCATTCAGTCAGTAGCTTCAATCATTTCTGGACGTTTTTCAATGGTAAAAATCAATGAATATTGTAAATGCACAAACAGTAATTTCTCCACATTGCAAGGTGCAATTCTGAAATTTTTTGCTTTTTCCTGCTCCTCTTAGCATGATAAAGAAGATTCAAAGAGAGTGAGATGCCAGCTCCTTTCATTCAGTCAGTAGCTTCAAACATTTCTGGTATATGAATAACATGATGTTTTTCAATGGCAAAAATCAATGAATATTGTAAATGCACAAACAGTAATTTCTCCGCATTGCAAGGTGCAATTCTGAAATTTTTTGCTTTTTCCTGCTCCTCTTAGCATGATAAAGAAGATTCAAAGAGAGTGAGATGCCAGCTCCTTTCATTCAGTCAGTAGCTTCAATCATTTCTGGACGTTTTTCAATGGCAAAAATCAATGAATATTGTAAATGCACAAACAGTAATTTCTCCGCATTGCAAGGTGCAATTCTGAAATTTTTTGCTTTTTCCTGCTCCTCTTAGCATGATAAAGAAGATTCAAAGAGAGTGAGATGTCAGCTCCTTTCATTCAGTCAGTAGCTTCAAACATTTCTGGTATATGAATAACATGATGTTTTTCAATGGCAAATATCAATGAATATTGTAAATGCACAAACAGTAATTTCTCCGCATTGCAAGGTGCAATTCTGAAATTTTTTGCTTTTTCCTGCTCCTCTTAGCATGATAAAGAAGATTCAAAGAGAGTGAGATGCCAGCTCCTTTCATTCAGTCAGTAGCTTCAATCATTTCTGGACGTTTTTCAATGGCAAAAATCAATGAATATTGTAAATGCACAAACAGTAATTTCTCCGCATTGCAAGGTGCAATTCTGAAATTTTTTGCTTTTTCCTGCTCCTCTTAGCATGATAAAGAAGATTCAAAGAGAGTGAGATGCCAGCTCCTTTCGTTCAGTCAGTAGCTTCAATCATTTCTGGACGTTTTTCAATGGCAAAAATCATTGAATATTATAAATGCACAAACAGTAATTTCTCCGCATTGCAAGGTGCAATTCTGAAATTTTTTACTTTTTCCTGCTCCTCTTAGCATGATAAAGAAGATTCAAAGAGAGTGAGATGCCAGCTCCTTTCATTCAGTCAGTAGCTTCAATCATTTCTGGTATATGAATAACATGATGTTTTTCAATGGCAAAAATCAATGAATATTGTAAATGCACAAACAGTAATTTCTCCGCATTGCAAGGTGCAATTCTGAAATTTTTTGCTTTTTCCCGCTCCTCTTAGCATGATAAAGAAGATTCAAAGAGAGTGAGGTGCCAGCTCCTTTCATTCAGTCAGTAGCTTCAAACATTTCTGGTATATGAATAACATGTTTTTCAATGGCAAAAATCAATGAATATTGTAAATGCACAAACAGTAATTTCTCCGCATTGCAAGGTGCAATTCTGAAATTTTTTGCTTTTTCCTGCTCCTCTTAGCATGATAAAGAAGATTCAAAGAGAGTGAGATGCCAGCTCCTTTCATTCAGTCAGTAGCTTCAATCATTTCTGGACGTTTTTCAATGGTAAAAATCAATGAATATTGTAAATGCACAAACAGTAATTTCTCCACATTGCAAGGTGCAATTCTGAAATTTTTTGCTTTTTCCTGCTCCTCTTAGCATGATAAAGAAGATTCAAAGAGAGTGAGATGCCAGCTCCTTTCATTCAGTCAGTAGCTTCAAACATTTCTGGTATATGAATAACATGATGTTTTTCAATGGCAAAAATCAATGAATATTGTAAATGCACAAACAGTAATTTCTCCGCATTGCAAGGTGCAAGTCTGAAATTTTTTGCTTTTTCCTGCTCCTCTTAGCATGATAAAGAAGATTCAAAGAGAGTGAGATGCCAGCTACTTTCATTCAGTCAGTAGCTTCAATCATTTCTGGACGTTTTTCAATGGTAAAAATCAATGAATATTGTAAATGCACAAACAGTAATTTCTCCACATTGCAAGGTGCAATTCTGAAATTTTTTGCTTTTTCCTGCTCCTCAGCATTATAAAGAAGATTCAAAGAGAGTGAGATGCCAACTCCTTTCATTCAGTCAGTAGCTTCAAACATTTCTGGTATATGAATAACATGATGTTTTTCAATGGCAAAAATCAATGAATATTGTAAATGCACAAACAGTAATTTCTCCGCATTGCAAGGTGCAATTCTGAAATTTTTTGCTTTTTCCTGCTCCTCTTAGCATGATAAAGAAGATTCAAAGAGAGTGAGATGCCAGCTCCTTTCATTCAGTCAGTAGCTTCAATCATTTCTGGACGTTTTTCAATGGCAAAAATCAATGAATATTGTAAATGCACAAACAGTAATTTCTCCGCATTGCAAGGTGCAATTCTGAAATTTTTTGCTTTTTCCTGCTCCTCTTAGCATGATAAAGAAGATTCAAAGAGAGTGAGATGCCAGCTCCTTTCATTCAGTCAGTACCTTCAATCATTTCTGGACGTTTTTCAATGGCAAAAATCAATGAATATTGTAAATGCACAAACAGTAATTTCTCCGCATTGCAAGGTGCAATTCTGAAATTTTTTGCTTTTTCCCGCTCCTCTTAGCATGATAAAGATTCAAAGAGAGTGAGGTGCCAGCTCCTTTCATTCAGTCAGTAGCTTCAAACATTTCTGGTATATGAATAACATGTTTTTCAATGGCAAAAATCAATGAATATTGTAAATGCACAAACAGTAATTTCTCCGCATTGCAAGGTGCAATTCTGAAATTTTTTGCTTTTTCCTGCTCCTCTTAGCATGATAAAGAAGATTCAAAGAGAGTGAGATGCCAGCTCCTTTCATTCAGTCAGTAGCTTCAAACATTTCTGGTATATGAATAACATGATGTTTTTCAATGGCAAAAATCAATGAATATTGTAAATGCACAAACAGTAATTTCTCCACATTGCAAGGTGCAATTCTGAAATTTTTTGCTTTTTCCTGCTCCTCTTAGCATGATAAAGAAGATTCAAAGAGAGTGAGATGCCAGCTCCTTTCATTCAGTCAGTAGCTTCAAACATTTCTGGTATATGAATAACATGATGTTTTTCAATGGCAAAAATCAATGAATATTGTAAATGCACAAACAGTAATTTCTCCGCATTGCAAGGTGCAATTCTGAAATTTTTTGCTTTTTCCTGCTCCTCTTAGCATGATAAAGAAGATTCAAAGAGAGTGAGATGCCAGCTCCTTTCATTCAGTCAGTAGCTTCAATCATTTCTGGACGTTTTTCAATGGCAAAAATCAATGAATATTGTAAATGCACAAACAGTAATTTCTCCGCATTGCAAGGTGCAATTCTGAAATTTTTTGCTTTTTCCTGCTCCTCTTAGCATGATAAAGAAGATTCAAAGAGAGTGAGATGTCAGCTCCTTTCATTCAGTCAGTAGCTTCAAACATTTCTGGTATATGAATAACATGATGTTTTTCAATGGCAAAAATCAATGAATATTGTAAATGCACAAACAGTAATTTCTCCGCATTGCAAGGTGCAATTCTGAAATTTTTTGCTTTTTCCTGCTCCTCTTAGCATGATAAAGAAGATTCAAAGAGAGTGAGATGCCAGCTCCTTTCATTCAGTCAGTAGCTTCAATCATTTCTGGACGTTTTTCAATGGCAAAAATCAATGAATATTGTAAATGCACAAACAGTAATTTCTCCGCATTGCAAGGTGCAATTCTGAAATTTTTTGCTTTTTCCTGCTCCTCTTAGCATGATAAAGAAGATTCAAAGAGAGTGAGATGCCAGCTCCTTTCGTTCAGTCAGTAGCTTCAATCATTTCTGGACGTTTTTCAATGGCAAAAATCATTGAATATTATAAATGCACAAACAGTAATTTCTCCGCATTGCAAGGTGCAATTCTGAAATTTTTTACTTTTTCCTGCTCCTCTTAGCATGATAAAGAAGATTCAAAGAGAGTGAGATGCCAGCTCCTTTCATTCAGTCAGTAGCTTCAATCATTTCTGGTATATGAATAACATGATGTTTTTCAATGGCAAAAATCAATGAATATTGTAAATGCACAAACAGTAATTTCTCCGCATTGCAAGGTGCAATTCTGAAATTTTTTGCTTTTTCCCGCTCCTCTTAGCATGATAAAGAAGATTCAAAGAGAGTGAGGTGCCAGCTCCTTTCATTCAGTCAGTAGCTTCAAACATTTCTGGTATATGAATAACATGTTTTTCAATGGCAAAAATCAATGAATATTGTAAATGCACAAACAGTAATTTCTCCGCATTGCAAGGTGCAATTCTGAAATTTTTTGCTTTTTCCTGCTCCTCTTAGCATGATAAAGAAGATTCAAAGAGAGTGAGATGCCAGCTCCTTTCATTCAGTCAGTAGCTTCAATCATTTCTGGACGTTTTTCAATGGTAAAAATCAATGAATATTGTAAATGCACAAACAGTAATTTCTCCACATTGCAAGGTGCAATTCTGAAATTTTTTGCTTTTTCCTGCTCCTCTTAGCATGATAAAGAAGATTCAAAGAGAGTGAGATGCCAGCTCCTTTCATTCAGTCAGTAGCTTCAAACATTTCTGGTATATGAATAACATGATGTTTTTCAATGGCAAAAATCAATGAATATTGTAAATGCACAAACAGTAATTTCTCCGCATTGCAAGGTGCAATTCTGAAATTTTTTGCTTTTTCCTGCTCCTCTTAGCATGATAAAGAAGATTCAAAGAGAGTGAGATGCCAGCTCCTTTCATTCAGTCAGTAGCTTCAATCATTTCTGGACGTTTTTCAATGGCAAAAATCAATGAATATTGTAAATGCACAAACAGTAATTTCTCCGCATTGCAAGGTGCAATTCTGAAATTTTTTGCTTTTTCCTGCTCCTCTTAGCATGATAAAGAAGATTCAAAGAGAGTGAGATGCCAGCTCCTTTCATTCAGTCAGTAGCTTCAAACATTTCTGGTATATGAATAACATGATGTTTTTCAATGGCAAAAATCAATGAATATTGTAAATGCACAAACAGTAATTTCTCCGCATTGCAAGGTGCAATTCTGAAATTTTTTGCTTTTTCCTGCTCCTCTTAGCATGATAAAGAAGATTCAAAGAGAGTGAGATGCCAGCTCCTTTCATTCAGTCAGTAGCTTCAATCATTTCTGGACGTTTTTCAATGGCAAAAATCAATGAATATTGTAAATGCACAAACAGTAATTTCTCCGCATTGCAAGGTGCAATTCTGAAATTTTTTGCTTTTTCCTGCTCCTCTTAGCATGATAAAGAAGATTCAAAGAGAGTGAGATGCCAGCTCCTTTCGTTCAGTCAGTAGCTTCAATCATTTCTGGACGTTTTTCAATGGCAAAAATCATTGAATATTATAAATGCACAAACAGTAATTTCTCCGCATTGCAAGGTGCAATTCTGAAATTTTTTACTTTTTCCTGCTCCTCTTAGCATGATAAAGAAGATTCAAAGAGAGTGAGATGCCAGCTCCTTTCATTCAGTCAGTAGCTTCAATCATTTCTGGTATATGAATAACATGATGTTTTTCAATGGCAAAAATCAATGAATATTGTAAATGCACAAACAGTAATTTCTCCGCATTGCAAGGTGCAATTCTGAAATTTTTTGCTTTTTCCCGCTCCTCTTAGCATGATAAAGAAGATTCAAAGAGAGTGAGGTGCCAGCTCCTTTCATTCAGTCAGTAGCTTCAAACATTTCTGGTATATGAATAACATGTTTTTCAATGGCAAAAATCAATGAATATTGTAAATGCACAAACAGTAATTTCTCCGCATTGCAAGGTGCAATTCTGAAATTTTTTGCTTTTTCCTGCTCCTCTTAGCATGATAAAGAAGATTCAAAGAGAGTGAGATGCCAGCTCCTTTCATTCAGTCAGTAGCTTCAATCATTTCTGGACGTTTTTCAATGGTAAAAATCAATGAATATTGTAAATGCACAAACAGTAATTTCTCCACATTGCAAGGTGCAATTCTGAAATTTTTTGCTTTTTCCTGCTCCTCTTAGCATGATAAAGAAGATTCAAAGAGAGTGAGATGCCAGCTCCTTTCATTCAGTCAGTAGCTTCAAACATTTCTGGTATATGAATAACATGATGTTTTTCAATGGCAAAAATCAATGAATATTGTAAATGCACAAACAGTAATTTCTCCGCATTGCAAGGTGCAAGTCTGAAATTTTTTGCTTTTTCCTGCTCCTCTTAGCATGATAAAGAAGATTCAAAGAGAGTGAGATGCCAGCTACTTTCATTCAGTCAGTAGCTTCAATCATTTCTGGACGTTTTTCAATGGTAAAAATCAATGAATATTGTAAATGCACAAACAGTAATTTCTCCACATTGCAAGGTGCAATTCTGAAATTTTTTGCTTTTTCCTGCTCCTCAGCATTATAAAGAAGATTCAAAGAGAGTGAGATGCCAACTCCTTTCATTCAGTCAGTAGCTTCAAACATTTCTGGTATATGAATAACATGATGTTTTTCAATGGCAAAAATCAATGAATATTGTAAATGCACAAACAGTAATTTCTCCGCATTGCAAGGTGCAATTCTGAAATTTTTTGCTTTTTCCTGCTCCTCTTAGCATGATAAAGAAGATTCAAAGAGAGTGAGATGCCAGCTCCTTTCATTCAGTCAGTAGCTTCAATCATTTCTGGACGTTTTTCAATGGCAAAAATCAATGAATATTGTAAATGCACAAACAGTAATTTCTCCGCATTGCAAGGTGCAATTCTGAAATTTTTTGCTTTTTCCTGCTCCTCTTAGCATGATAAAGAAGATTCAAAGAGAGTGAGATGCCAGCTCCTTTCATTCAGTCAGTACCTTCAATCATTTCTGGACGTTTTTCAATGGCAAAAATCAATGAATATTGTAAATGCACAAACAGTAATTTCTCCGCATTGCAAGGTGCAATTCTGAAATTTTTTGCTTTTTCCCGCTCCTCTTAGCATGATAAAGATTCAAAGAGAGTGAGGTGCCAGCTCCTTTCATTCAGTCAGTAGCTTCAAACATTTCTGGTATATGAATAACATGTTTTTCAATGGCAAAAATCAATGAATATTGTAAATGCACAAACAGTAATTTCTCCGCATTGCAAGGTGCAATTCTGAAATTTTTTGCTTTTTCCTGCTCCTCTTAGCATGATAAAGAAGATTCAAAGAGAGTGAAATGCCAGCTCCTTTCATTCAGTCAGTAGCTTCAATCATTTCTGGACGTTTTTCAATGGCAAAAATCAATGAATATTGTAAATGCACAAACAGTAATTTCTCCGCATTGCAAGGTGCAATTCTGAAATTTTTTGCTTTTTCCTGCTCCTCTTAGCATGATAAATAAGATTCAAAGAGAGTGAAATGCCAGCTCCTTTCATTCAGTCAGTAGCTTCAATCATTTCTGGACGTTTTTCAATGGCAAAAATCAATGAATATTGTAAATGCACAAACAGTAATTTCTCCGCATTGCAAGGTGCAATTCTGAAATTTTTTGCTTTTTCCTGCTCCTCTTAGCATGATAAAGAAGATTCAAAGAGAGTGAGATGCCAGCTCCTTTGATTCAGTCAGTAGCTTCAAACATTTCTGGTATATGAATAACATGATGTTTTTCAATGGCAAAAATCAATGAATATTGTAAATGCACAAACAGTAATTTCTCCGCATTGCAAGGTGCAAGTCTGAAATTTTTTGCTTTTTCCTGCTCCTCTTAGCATGATAAAGAAGATTCAAAGAGAGTGAGATGCCAGCTACTTTCATTCAGTCAGTAGCTTCAATCATTTCTGGACGTTTTTCAATGGTAAAAATCAATGAATATTGTAAATGCACAAACAGTAATTTCTCCACATTGCAAGGTGCAATTCTGAAATTTTTTGCTTTTTCCTGCTCCTCTTAGCATGATAAAGAAGATTCAAAGAGAGTGAGATGCCAGCTCCTTTCATTCAGTCAGTAGCTTCAAACATTTCTGGTATATGAATAACATGATGTTTTTCAATGGCAAAAATCAATGAATATTGTAAATGCACAAACAGTAATTTCTCCGCATTGCAAGGTTCAAGTCTGAAATTTTTTGCTTTTTCCTGCTCCTCTTAGCATGATAAAGAAGATTCAAAGAGAGTGAGATGCCAGCTACTTTCATTCAGTCAGTAGCTTCAATCATTTCTGGACGTTTTTCAATGGTAAAAATCAATGAATATTGTAAATGCACAAACAGTAATTTCTCCACATTGCAAGGTGCAATTCTGAAATTTTTTGCTTTTTCCTGCTCCTCTTAGCATGATAAAGAAGATTCAAAGAGAGTGAGATGCCAGCTCCTTTCATTCAGTCAGTAGCTTCAAACATTTCTGGTATATGAATAACATGATGTTTTTCAATGGCAAAAATCAATGAATATTGTAAATGCACAAACAGTAATTTCTCCACATTGCAAGGTGCAATTCTGAAATTTTTTGCTTTTTCCTGCTCCTCTTAGCATGATAAAGAAGATTCAAAGAGAGTGAGATGCCAGCTCCTTTCATTCAGTCAGTAGCTTCAAACATTTCTGGTATATGAATAACATGATGTTTTTCAATGGCAAAAATCAATGAATATTGTAAATGCACAAACAGTAATTTCTCCGCATTGCAAGGTGCAATTCTGAAATTTTTAGCTTTTTCCTGTTAATCCTAGCATGATAAAGAAGATTCAAAGAGAGTGAGATGCCAGCTCCTTTCATTCAGTCAGTAGCTTCAAACATTTCTGGTATATGAAAAACGTTTTTCAATGGCAAAAATCAATGAATATTGTAAATGCACAAACAGTAATATCTCCACATTGCAAGGTGCAATTCTGAAATTTTTTGCTTTTTCCTGTTAATCCTAGCATGATAAAGAAGATTCAAAGAGAGTGAGATGCCAGCTCCTTTCATTCAGTCAGTAGCTTCAAACATTTCTGGTATATGAAAAACATGTTTTTCAATGGCAAAAATCAATGAATATTGTAAATGCACAAACAGTAATATCTCCACATTGCACGGTGCAATTCTGAAATTTTTAGCTTTTTCCTGTTAATCCTAGCATGATAAAGAAGATTCAAAGAGAGTGAGATGCCAGCTCCTTTCATTCAGTCAGTAGCTTCAAACATTTCTGGTATATGAAAAACATGTTTTTCAATGGCAAAAATCAATGAATATTGTAAATGCACAAACAGTAATATCTCCACATTGCAAGGTGCAATTCTGAAATTTTTTGCTTTTTCCTGCTAATCCTAGCATGATAAAGAAGATTCAAAGAGAGTGAGATGCCAGCTCCTTTCATTCAGTCAGTAGCTTCAAACATTTCTGGTATATGAAAAACATGTTTTTCAATGGCAAAAATCAATGAATATTGTAAATGCACAAACAGTAATATCTCCACATTGCACGGTGCAATTCTGAAATTTTTAGCTTTTTCCTGTTAATCCTAGCATGATAAAGAAGATTCAAAGAGAGTGAGATGCCAGCTCCTTTCATTCAGTCAGTAGCTTCAAACATTTCTGGTATATGAAAAACATGTTTTTCAATGGCAAAAATCAATGAATATTGTAAATGCACAAACAGTAATTTCTCCACATTGCAAGGTGCAATTCTGAAATTTTTTGCTTTTTCCTGCTCCTCTTAGCATGATAAAGAAGATTCAAAGAGAGTGAGATGCCAGCTCCTTTCATTCAGTCAGTAGCTTCAAACATTTCTGGTATATGAATAACATGATGTTTTTCAATGGCAAAAATCAATGAATATTGTAAATGCACAAACAGTAATTTCTCCGCATTGCAAGGTGCAATTCTGAAATTTTTAGCTTTTTCCTGTTAATCCTAGCATGATAAAGAAGATTCAAAGAGAGTGAGATGCCAGCTCCTTTCATTCAGTCAGTAGCTTCAAACATTTCTGGTATATGAAAAACGTTTTTCAATGGCAAAAATCAATGAATATTGTAAATGCACAAACAGTAATATCTCCACATTGCAAGGTGCAATTCTGAAATTTTTTGCTTTTTCCTGTTAATCCTAGCATGATAAAGAAGATTCAAAGAGAGTGAGATGCCAGCTCCTTTCATTCAGTCAGTAGCTTCAAACATTTCTGGTATATGAAAAACATGTTTTTCAATGGCAAAAATCAATGAATATTGTAAATGCACAAACAGTAATATCTCCACATTGCACGGTGCAATTCTGAAATTTTTAGCTTTTTCCTGTTAATCCTAGCATGATAAAGAAGATTCAAAGAGAGTGAGATGCCAGCTCCTTTCATTCAGTCAGTAGCTTCAAACATTTCTGGTATATGAAAAACATGTTTTTCAATGGCAAAAATCAATGAATATTGTAAATGCACAAACAGTAATATCTCCACATTGCAAGGTGCAATTCTGAAATTTTTTGCTTTTTCCTGCTAATCCTAGCATGATAAAGAAGATTCAAAGAGAGTGAGATGCCAGCTCCTTTCATTCAGTCAGTAGCTTCAAACATTTCTGGTATATGAAAAACATGTTTTTCAATGGCAAAAATCAATGAATATTGTAAATGCACAAGCAGTAATATCTCCACATTGCACGGTGCAATTCTGAAATTTTTAGCTTTTTCCTGTTAATCCTAGCATGATAAAGAAGATTCAAAGAGAGTGAGATGCCAGCTCCTTTCATTCAGTCAGTAGCTTCAAACATTTCTGGTATATGAAAAACATGTTTTTCAATGGCAAAAATCAATGAATATTGTAAATGCACAAACAGTAATTTCTCCACATTGCAAGGTGCAATTCTGAAATTTTTTGCTTTTTCCTGCTCCTCTTAGCATGATAAAGAAGATTCAAAGAGAGTGAAATGCCAGCTCCTTTCATTCAGTCAGTAGCTTCAATCATTTCTGGACGTTTTTCAATGGCAAAAATCAATGAATATTGTAAATGCACAAACAGTAATTTCTCCGCATTGCAAGGTGCAATTCTGAAATTTTTTGCTTTTTCCTGCTCCTCTTAGCATGATAAATAAGATTCAAAGAGAGTGAAATGCCAGCTCCTTTCATTCAGTCAGTAGCTTCAATCATTTCTGGACGTTTTTCAATGGCAAAAATCAATGAATATTGTAAATGCACAAACAGTAATTTCTCCGCATTGCAAGGTGCAATTCTGAAATTTTTTGCTTTTTCCTGCTCCTCTTAGCATGATAAAGAAGATTCAAAGAGAGTGAGATGCCAGCTCCTTTGATTCAGTCAGTAGCTTCAAACATTTCTGGTATATGAATAACATGATGTTTTTCAATGGCAAAAATCAATGAATATTGTAAATGCACAAACAGTAATTTCTCCGCATTGCAAGGTGCAAGTCTGAAATTTTTTGCTTTTTCCTGCTCCTCTTAGCATGATAAAGAAGATTCAAAGAGAGTGAGATGCCAGCTACTTTCATTCAGTCAGTAGCTTCAATCATTTCTGGACGTTTTTCAATGGTAAAAATCAATGAATATTGTAAATGCACAAACAGTAATTTCTCCACATTGCAAGGTGCAATTCTGAAATTTTTTGCTTTTTCCTGCTCCTCTTAGCATGATAAAGAAGATTCAAAGAGAGTGAGATGCCAGCTCCTTTCATTCAGTCAGTAGCTTCAAACATTTCTGGTATATGAATAACATGATGTTTTTCAATGGCAAAAATCAATGAATATTGTAAATGCACAAACAGTAATTTCTCCGCATTGCAAGGTTCAAGTCTGAAATTTTTTGCTTTTTCCTGCTCCTCTTAGCATGATAAAGAAGATTCAAAGAGAGTGAGATGCCAGCTACTTTCATTCAGTCAGTAGCTTCAATCATTTCTGGACGTTTTTCAATGGTAAAAATCAATGAATATTGTAAATGCACAAACAGTAATTTCTCCACATTGCAAGGTGCAATTCTGAAATTTTTTGCTTTTTCCTGCTCCTCTTAGCATGATAAAGAAGATTCAAAGAGAGTGAGATGCCAGCTCCTTTCATTCAGTCAGTAGCTTCAAACATTTCTGGTATATGAATAACATGATGTTTTTCAATGGCAAAAATCAATGAATATTGTAAATGCACAAACAGTAATTTCTCCACATTGCAAGGTGCAATTCTGAAATTTTTTGCTTTTTCCTGCTCCTCTTAGCATGATAAAGAAGATTCAAAGAGAGTGAGATGCCAGCTCCTTTCATTCAGTCAGTAGCTTCAAACATTTCTGGTATATGAATAACATGATGTTTTTCAATGGCAAAAATCAATGAATATTGTAAATGCACAAACAGTAATTTCTCCGCATTGCAAGGTGCAATTCTGAAATTTTTAGCTTTTTCCTGTTAATCCTAGCATGATAAAGAAGATTCAAAGAGAGTGAGATGCCAGCTCCTTTCATTCAGTCAGTAGCTTCAAACATTTCTGGTATATGAAAAACGTTTTTCAATGGCAAAAATCAATGAATATTGTAAATGCACAAACAGTAATATCTCCACATTGCAAGGTGCAATTCTGAAATTTTTTGCTTTTTCCTGTTAATCCTAGCATGATAAAGAAGATTCAAAGAGAGTGAGATGCCAGCTCCTTTCATTCAGTCAGTAGCTTCAAACATTTCTGGTATATGAAAAACATGTTTTTCAATGGCAAAAATCAATGAATATTGTAAATGCACAAACAGTAATATCTCCACATTGCACGGTGCAATTCTGAAATTTTTAGCTTTTTCCTGTTAATCCTAGCATGATAAAGAAGATTCAAAGAGAGTGAGATGCCAGCTCCTTTCATTCAGTCAGTAGCTTCAAACATTTCTGGTATATGAAAAACATGTTTTTCAATGGCAAAAATCAATGAATATTGTAAATGCACAAACAGTAATATCTCCACATTGCAAGGTGCAATTCTGAAATTTTTTGCTTTTTCCTGCTAATCCTAGCATGATAAAGAAGATTCAAAGAGAGTGAGATGCCAGCTCCTTTCATTCAGTCAGTAGCTTCAAACATTTCTGGTATATGAAAAACATGTTTTTCAATGGCAAAAATCAATGAATATTGTAAATGCACAAACAGTAATATCTCCACATTGCACGGTGCAATTCTGAAATTTTTAGCTTTTTCCTGTTAATCCTAGCATGATAAAGAAGATTCAAAGAGAGTGAGATGCCAGCTCCTTTCATTCAGTCAGTAGCTTCAAACATTTCTGGTATATGAAAAACATGTTTTTCAATGGCAAAAATCAATGAATATTGTAAATGCACAAACAGTAATTTCTCCACATTGCAAGGTGCAATTCTGAAATTTTTTGCTTTTTCCTGCTCCTCTTAGCATGATAAAGAAGATTCAAAGAGAGTGAGATGCCAGCTCCTTTCATTCAGTCAGTAGCTTCAAACATTTCTGGTATATGAATAACATGATGTTTTTCAATGGCAAAAATCAATGAATATTGTAAATGCACAAACAGTAATTTCTCCGCATTGCAAGGTGCAATTCTGAAATTTTTAGCTTTTTCCTGTTAATCCTAGCATGATAAAGAAGATTCAAAGAGAGTGAGATGCCAGCTCCTTTCATTCAGTCAGTAGCTTCAAACATTTCTGGTATATGAAAAACGTTTTTCAATGGCAAAAATCAATGAATATTGTAAATGCACAAACAGTAATATCTCCACATTGCAAGGTGCAATTCTGAAATTTTTTGCTTTTTCCTGTTAATCCTAGCATGATAAAGAAGATTCAAAGAGAGTGAGATGCCAGCTCCTTTCATTCAGTCAGTAGCTTCAAACATTTCTGGTATATGAAAAACATGTTTTTCAATGGCAAAAATCAATGAATATTGTAAATGCACAAACAGTAATATCTCCACATTGCACGGTGCAATTCTGAAATTTTTAGCTTTTTCCTGTTAATCCTAGCATGATAAAGAAGATTCAAAGAGAGTGAGATGCCAGCTCCTTTCATTCAGTCAGTAGCTTCAAACATTTCTGGTATATGAAAAACATGTTTTTCAATGGCAAAAATCAATGAATATTGTAAATGCACAAACAGTAATATCTCCACATTGCAAGGTGCAATTCTGAAATTTTTTGCTTTTTCCTGCTAATCCTAGCATGATAAAGAAGATTCAAAGAGAGTGAGATGCCAGCTCCTTTCATTCAGTCAGTAGCTTCAAACATTTCTGGTATATGAAAAACATGTTTTTCAATGGCAAAAATCAATGAATATTGTAAATGCACAAGCAGTAATATCTCCACATTGCACGGTGCAATTCTGAAATTTTTAGCTTTTTCCTGTTAATCCTAGCATGATAAAGAAGATTCAAAGAGAGTGAGATGCCAGCTCCTTTCATTCAGTCAGTAGCTTCAAACATTTCTGGTATATGAAAAACATGTTTTTCAATGGCAAAAATCAATGAATATTGTAAATGCACAAACAGTAATTTCTCCACATTGCAAGGTGCAATTCTGAAATTTTTTGCTTTTTCCTGCTCCTCTTAGCATGATAAAGAAGATTCAAAGAGAGTGAGATGCCAGCTCCTTTCATTCAGTCAGTAGCTTCAAACATTTCTGGTATATGAATAACATGATGTTTTTCAATGGCAAAAATCAATGAATATTGTAAATGCACAAACAGTAATTTCTCCGCATTGCAAGGTGCAATTCTGAAATTTTTAGCTTTTTCCTGTTAATCCTAGCATGATAAAGAAGATTCAAAGAGAGTGAGATGCCAGCTCCTTTCATTCAGTCAGTAGCTTCAAACATTTCTGGTATATGAAAAACGTTTTTCAATGGCAAAAATCAATGAATATTGTAAATGCACAAACAGTAATATCTCCACATTGCAAGGTGCAATTCTGAAATTTTTTGCTTTTTCCTGTTAATCCTAGCATGATAAAGAAGATTCAAAGAGAGTGAGATGCCAGCTCCTTTCATTCAGTCAGTAGCTTCAAACATTTCTGGTATATGAAAAACATGTTTTTCAATGGCAAAAATCAATGAATATTGTAAATGCACAAACAGTAATATCTCCACATTGCACGGTGCAATTCTGAAATTTTTAGCTTTTTCCTGTTAATCCTAGCATGATAAAGAAGATTCAAAGAGAGTGAGATGCCAGCTCCTTTCATTCAGTCAGTAGCTTCAAACATTTCTGGTATATGAAAAACATGTTTTTCAATGGCAAAAATCAATGAATATTGTAAATGCACAAACAGTAATATCTCCACATTGCAAGGTGCAATTCTGAAATTTTTTGCTTTTTCCTGCTAATCCTAGCATGATAAAGAAGATTCAAAGAGAGTGAGATGCCAGCTCCTTTCATTCAGTCAGTAGCTTCAAACATTTCTGGTATATGAAAAACATGTTTTTCAATGGCAAAAATCAATGAATATTGTAAATGCACAAACAGTAATATCTCCACATTGCACGGTGCAATTCTGAAATTTTTAGCTTTTTCCTGTTAATCCTAGCATGATAAAGAAGATTCAAAGAGAGTGAGATGCCAGCTCCTTTCATTCAGTCAGTAGCTTCAAACATTTCTGGTATATGAAAAACATGTTTTTCAATGGCAAAAATCAATGAATATTGTAAATGCACAAACAGTAATATCTCCACATTGCAAGGTGCAATTCTGAAATTTTTTGCTTTTTCCTGTTAATCCTAGCATGATAAAGAAGATTCAAAGAGAGTGAGATGCCAGCTCCTTTCATTCAGTCAGTAGCTTCAAACATTTCTGGTATATGAAAAACATGTTTTTCAATGGCAAAAATCAATGAATATTGTAAATGCACAAACAGTAATATCTCCACATTGCAAGGTGCAATTCTGAAATTTTTTGCTTTTTCCTGCTAATCCTAGCATGATAAAGAAGATTCAAAGAGAGTGAGATGCCAGCTCCTTTCATTCAGTCAGTAGCTTCAAACATTTCTGGTATATGAAAAACATGTTTTTCAATGGCAAAAATCAATGAATATTGTAAATGCACAAACAGTAATTTCTCCGCATTGCAAGGTGCAATTCTGAAATTTTTTGCTTTTTCCTGCTCCTCTTAGCATGATAAAGAAGATTCAAAGAGAGTGAGATGCCAGCTCCTTTCATTCAGTCAGTAGCTTCAATCATTTCTGGACGTTTTTCAATGGTAAAAATCAATGAATATTGTAAATGCACAAACAGTAATTTCTCCACATTGCAAGGTGCAATTCTGAAATTTTTTGCTTTTTCCTGCTCCTCTTAGCATGATAAAGAAGATTCAAAGAGAGTGAGATGCCAGCTCCTTTCATTCAGTCAGTAGCTTCAAACATTTCTGGTATATGAATAACATGATGTTTTTCAATGGCAAAAATCAATGAATATTGTAAATGCACAAACAGTAATTTCTCCGCATTGCAAGGTGCAAGTCTGAAATTTTTTGCTTTTTCCTGCTCCTCTTAGCATGATAAAGAAGATTCAAAGAGAGTGAGATGCCAGCTACTTTCATTCAGTCAGTAGCTTCAATCATTTCTGGACGTTTTTCAATGGTAAAAATCAATGAATATTGTAAATGCACAAACAGTAATTTCTCCACATTGCAAGGTGCAATTCTGAAATTTTTTGCTTTTTCCTGCTCCTCAGCATTATAAAGAAGATTCAAAGAGAGTGAGATGCCAGCTCCTTTCATTCAGTCAGTAGCTTCAAACATTTCTGGTATATGAATAACATGATGTTTTTCAATGGCAAAAATCAATGAATATTGTAAATGCACAAACAGTAATTTCTCCGCATTGCAAGGTGCAATTCTGAAATTTTTAGCTTTTTCCTGTTAATCCTAGCATGATAAAGAAGATTCAAAGAGAGTGAGATGCCAGCTCCTTTCATTCAGTCAGTAGCTTCAAACATTTCTGGTATATGAAAAACGTTTTTCAATGGCAAAAATCAATGAATATTGTAAATGCACAAACAGTAATATCTCCACATTGCAAGGTGCAATTCTGAAATTTTTTGCTTTTTCCTGTTAATCCTAGCATGATAAAGAAGATTCAAAGAGAGTGAGATGCCAGCTCCTTTCATTCAGTCAGTAGCTTCAAACATTTCTGGTATATGAAAAACATGTTTTTCAATGGCAAAAATCAATGAATATTGTAAATGCACAAACAGTAATATCTCCACATTGCACGGTGCAATTCTGAAATTTTTAGCTTTTTCCTGTTAATCCTAGCATGATAAAGAAGATTCAAAGAGAGTGAGATGCCAGCTCCTTTCATTCAGTCAGTAGCTTCAAACATTTCTGGTATATGAAAAACATGTTTTTCAATGGCAAAAATCAATGAATATTGTAAATGCACAAACAGTAATATCTCCACATTGCAAGGTGCAATTCTGAAATTTTTTGCTTTTTCCTGCTAATCCTAGCATGATAAAGAAGATTCAAAGAGAGTGAGATGCCAGCTCCTTTCATTCAGTCAGTAGCTTCAAACATTTCTGGTATATGAAAAACATGTTTTTCAATGGCAAAAATCAATGAATATTGTAAATGCACAAGCAGTAATATCTCCACATTGCACGGTGCAATTCTGAAATTTTTAGCTTTTTCCTGTTAATCCTAGCATGATAAAGAAGATTCAAAGAGAGTGAGATGCCAGCTCCTTTCATTCAGTCAGTAGCTTCAAACATTTCTGGTATATGAAAAACATGTTTTTCAATGGCAAAAATCAATGAATATTGTAAATGCACAAACAGTAATTTCTCCACATTGCAAGGTGCAATTCTGAAATTTTTTGCTTTTTCCTGCTCCTCTTAGCATGATAAAGAAGATTCAAAGAGAGTGAGATGCCAGCTCCTTTCATTCAGTCAGTAGCTTCAAACATTTCTGGTATATGAATAACATGATGTTTTTCAATGGCAAAAATCAATGAATATTGTAAATGCACAAACAGTAATTTCTCCGCATTGCAAGGTGCAATTCTGAAATTTTTAGCTTTTTCCTGTTAATCCTAGCATGATAAAGAAGATTCAAAGAGAGTGAGATGCCAGCTCCTTTCATTCAGTCAGTAGCTTCAAACATTTCTGGTATATGAAAAACGTTTTTCAATGGCAAAAATCAATGAATATTGTAAATGCACAAACAGTAATATCTCCACATTGCAAGGTGCAATTCTGAAATTTTTTGCTTTTTCCTGTTAATCCTAGCATGATAAAGAAGATTCAAAGAGAGTGAGATGCCAGCTCCTTTCATTCAGTCAGTAGCTTCAAACATTTCTGGTATATGAAAAACATGTTTTTCAATGGCAAAAATCAATGAATATTGTAAATGCACAAACAGTAATATCTCCACATTGCACGGTGCAATTCTGAAATTTTTAGCTTTTTCCTGTTAATCCTAGCATGATAAAGAAGATTCAAAGAGAGTGAGATGCCAGCTCCTTTCATTCAGTCAGTAGCTTCAAACATTTCTGGTATATGAAAAACATGTTTTTCAATGGCAAAAATCAATGAATATTGTAAATGCACAAACAGTAATATCTCCACATTGCAAGGTGCAATTCTGAAATTTTTTGCTTTTTCCTGCTAATCCTAGCATGATAAAGAAGATTCAAAGAGAGTGAGATGCCAGCTCCTTTCATTCAGTCAGTAGCTTCAAACATTTCTGGTATATGAAAAACATGTTTTTCAATGGCAAAAATCAATGAATATTGTAAATGCACAAACAGTAATATCTCCACATTGCACGGTGCAATTCTGAAATTTTTAGCTTTTTCCTGTTAATCCTAGCATGATAAAGAAGATTCAAAGAGAGTGAGATGCCAGCTCCTTTCATTCAGTCAGTAGCTTCAAACATTTCTGGTATATGAAAAACATGTTTTTCAATGGCAAAAATCAATGAATATTGTAAATGCACAAACAGTAATATCTCCACATTGCAAGGTGCAATTCTGAAATTTTTTGCTTTTTCCTGTTAATCCTAGCATGATAAAGAAGATTCAAAGAGAGTGAGATGCCAGCTCCTTTCATTCAGTCAGTAGCTTCAAACATTTCTGGTATATGAAAAACATGTTTTTCAATGGCAAAAATCAATGAATATTGTAAATGCACAAACAGTAATATCTCCACATTGCAAGGTGCAATTCTGAAATTTTTTGCTTTTTCCTGCTAATCCTAGCATGATAAAGAAGATTCAAAGAGAGTGAGATGCCAGCTCCTTTCATTCAGTCAGTAGCTTCAAACATTTCTGGTATATGAAAAACATGTTTTTCAATGGCAAAAATCAATGAATATTGTAAATGCACAAACAGTAATATCTCCACATTGCACGGTGCAATTCTGAAATTTTTAGCTTTTTCCTGTTAATCCTAGCATGATAAAGAAGATTCAAAGAGAGTGAGATGCCAGCTCCTTTCATTCAGTCAGTAGCTTCAAACATTTCTGGTATATGAAAAACATGTTTTTCAATGGCAAAAATCAATGAATATTGTAAATGCACAAACAGTAATTTCTCCGCATTGCAAGGTGCAATTCTGAAATTTTTTGCTTTTTCCTGCTCCTCTTAGCATGATAAAGAAGATTCAAAGAGAGTGAGATGCCAGCTCCTTTCATTCAGTCAGTAGCTTCAATCATTTCTGGACGTTTTTCAATGGTAAAAATCAATGAATATTGTAAATGCACAAACAGTAATTTCTCCACATTGCAAGGTGCAATTCTGAAATTTTTTGCTTTTTCCTGCTCCTCTTAGCATGATAAAGAAGATTCAAAGAGAGTGAGATGCCAGCTCCTTTCATTCAGTCAGTAGCTTCAAACATTTCTGGTATATGAATAACATGATGTTTTTCAATGGCAAAAATCAATGAATATTGTAAATGCACAAACAGTAATTTCTCCGCATTGCAAGGTGCAAGTCTGAAATTTTTTGCTTTTTCCTGCTCCTCTTAGCATGATAAAGAAGATTCAAAGAGAGTGAGATGCCAGCTACTTTCATTCAGTCAGTAGCTTCAATCATTTCTGGACGTTTTTCAATGGTAAAAATCAATGAATATTGTAAATGCACAAACAGTAATTTCTCCACATTGCAAGGTGCAATTCTGAAATTTTTTGCTTTTTCCTGCTCCTCAGCATTATAAAGAAGATTCAAAGAGAGTGAGATGCCAACTCCTTTCATTCAGTCAGTAGCTTCAAACATTTCTGGTATATGAATAACATGATGTTTTTCAATGGCAAAAATCAATGAATATTGTAAATGCACAAACAGTAATTTCTCCGCATTGCAAGGTGCAATTCTGAAATTTTTTGCTTTTTCCTGCTCCTCTTAGCATGATAAAGAAGATTCAAAGAGAGTGAGATGCCAGCTCCTTTCATTCAGTCAGTAGCTTCAATCATTTCTGGACGTTTTTCAATGGCAAAAATCAATGAATATTGTAAATGCACAAACAGTAATTTCTCCGCATTGCAAGGTGCAATTCTGAAATTTTTTGCTTTTTCCTGCTCCTCTTAGCATGATAAAGAAGATTCAAAGAGAGTGAGATGCCAGCTCCTTTCATTCAGTCAGTACCTTCAATCATTTCTGGACGTTTTTCAATGGCAAAAATCAATGAATATTGTAAATGCACAAACAGTAATTTCTCCGCATTGCAAGGTGCAATTCTGAAATTTTTTGCTTTTTCCCGCTCCTCTTAGCATGATAAAGATTCAAAGAGAGTGAGGTGCCAGCTCCTTTCATTCAGTCAGTAGCTTCAAACATTTCTGGTATATGAATAACATGTTTTTCAATGGCAAAAATCAATGAATATTGTAAATGCACAAACAGTAATTTCTCCGCATTGCAAGGTGCAATTCTGAAATTTTTTGCTTTTTCCTGCTCCTCTTAGCATGATAAAGAAGATTCAAAGAGAGTGAAATGCCAGCTCCTTTCATTCAGTCAGTAGCTTCAATCATTTCTGGACGTTTTTCAATGGCAAAAATCAATGAATATTGTAAATGCACAAACAGTAATTTCTCCGCATTGCAAGGTGCAATTCTGAAATTTTTTGCTTTTTCCTGCTCCTCTTAGCATGATAAATAAGATTCAAAGAGAGTGAAATGCCAGCTCCTTTCATTCAGTCAGTAGCTTCAATCATTTCTGGACGTTTTTCAATGGCAAAAATCAATGAATATTGTAAATGCACAAACAGTAATTTCTCCGCATTGCAAGGTGCAATTCTGAAATTTTTTGCTTTTTCCTGCTCCTCTTAGCATGATAAAGAAGATTCAAAGAGAGTGAGATGCCAGCTCCTTTGATTCAGTCAGTAGCTTCAAACATTTCTGGTATATGAATAACATGATGTTTTTCAATGGCAAAAATCAATGAATATTGTAAATGCACAAACAGTAATTTCTCCGCATTGCAAGGTGCAAGTCTGAAATTTTTTGCTTTTTCCTGCTCCTCTTAGCATGATAAAGAAGATTCAAAGAGAGTGAGATGCCAGCTACTTTCATTCAGTCAGTAGCTTCAATCATTTCTGGACGTTTTTCAATGGTAAAAATCAATGAATATTGTAAATGCACAAACAGTAATTTCTCCACATTGCAAGGTGCAATTCTGAAATTTTTTGCTTTTTCCTGCTCCTCTTAGCATGATAAAGAAGATTCAAAGAGAGTGAGATGCCAGCTCCTTTCATTCAGTCAGTAGCTTCAAACATTTCTGGTATATGAATAACATGATGTTTTTCAATGGCAAAAATCAATGAATATTGTAAATGCACAAACAGTAATTTCTCCGCATTGCAAGGTTCAAGTCTGAAATTTTTTGCTTTTTCCTGCTCCTCTTAGCATGATAAAGAAGATTCAAAGAGAGTGAGATGCCAGCTACTTTCATTCAGTCAGTAGCTTCAATCATTTCTGGACGTTTTTCAATGGTAAAAATCAATGAATATTGTAAATGCACAAACAGTAATTTCTCCACATTGCAAGGTGCAATTCTGAAATTTTTTGCTTTTTCCTGCTCCTCTTAGCATGATAAAGAAGATTCAAAGAGAGTGAGATGCCAGCTCCTTTCATTCAGTCAGTAGCTTCAAACATTTCTGGTATATGAATAACATGATGTTTTTCAATGGCAAAAATCAATGAATATTGTAAATGCACAAACAGTAATTTCTCCACATTGCAAGGTGCAATTCTGAAATTTTTTGCTTTTTCCTGCTCCTCTTAGCATGATAAAGAAGATTCAAAGAGAGTGAGATGCCAGCTCCTTTCATTCAGTCAGTAGCTTCAAACATTTCTGGTATATGAATAACATGATGTTTTTCAATGGCAAAAATCAATGAATATTGTAAATGCACAAACAGTAATTTCTCCGCATTGCAAGGTGCAATTCTGAAATTTTTAGCTTTTTCCTGTTAATCCTAGCATGATAAAGAAGATTCAAAGAGAGTGAGATGCCAGCTCCTTTCATTCAGTCAGTAGCTTCAAACATTTCTGGTATATGAAAAACGTTTTTCAATGGCAAAAATCAATGAATATTGTAAATGCACAAACAGTAATATCTCCACATTGCAAGGTGCAATTCTGAAATTTTTTGCTTTTTCCTGTTAATCCTAGCATGATAAAGAAGATTCAAAGAGAGTGAGATGCCAGCTCCTTTCATTCAGTCAGTAGCTTCAAACATTTCTGGTATATGAAAAACATGTTTTTCAATGGCAAAAATCAATGAATATTGTAAATGCACAAACAGTAATATCTCCACATTGCACGGTGCAATTCTGAAATTTTTAGCTTTTTCCTGTTAATCCTAGCATGATAAAGAAGATTCAAAGAGAGTGAGATGCCAGCTCCTTTCATTCAGTCAGTAGCTTCAAACATTTCTGGTATATGAAAAACATGTTTTTCAATGGCAAAAATCAATGAATATTGTAAATGCACAAACAGTAATATCTCCACATTGCAAGGTGCAATTCTGAAATTTTTTGCTTTTTCCTGCTAATCCTAGCATGATAAAGAAGATTCAAAGAGAGTGAGATGCCAGCTCCTTTCATTCAGTCAGTAGCTTCAAACATTTCTGGTATATGAAAAACATGTTTTTCAATGGCAAAAATCAATGAATATTATAAATGCACAAACAGTAATATCTCCACATTGCACGGTGCAATTCTGAAATTTTTAGCTTTTTCCTGTTAATCCTAGCATGATAAAGAAGATTCAAAGAGAGTGAGATGCCAGCTCCTTTCATTCAGTCAGTAGCTTCAAACATTTCTGGTATATGAAAAACATGTTTTTCAATGGCAAAAATCAATGAATATTGTAAATGCACAAACAGTAATTTCTCCACATTGCAAGGTGCAATTCTGAAATTTTTTGCTTTTTCCTGCTCCTCTTAGCATGATAAAGAAGATTCAAAGAGAGTGAGATGCCAGCTCCTTTCATTCAGTCAGTAGCTTCAAACATTTCTGGTATATGAATAACATGATGTTTTTCAATGGCAAAAATCAATGAATATTGTAAATGCACAAACAGTAATTTCTCCGCATTGCAAGGTGCAATTCTGAAATTTTTAGCTTTTTCCTGTTAATCCTAGCATGATAAAGAAGATTCAAAGAGAGTGAGATGCCAGCTCCTTTCATTCAGTCAGTAGCTTCAAACATTTCTGGTATATGAAAAACGTTTTTCAATGGCTAAAATCAATGAATATTGTAAATGCACAAACAGTAATATCTCCACATTGCAAGGTGCAATTCTGAAATTTTTTGCTTTTTCCTGTTAATCCTAGCATGATAAAGAAGATTCAAAGAGAGTGAGATGCCAGCTCCTTTCATTCAGTCAGTAGCTTCAAACATTTCTGGTATATGAAAAACATGTTTTTCAATGGCAAAAATCAATGAATATTGTAAATGCACAAACAGTAATATCTCCACATTGCACGGTGCAATTCTGAAATTTTTAGCTTTTTCCTGTTAATCCTAGCATGATAAAGAAGATTCAAAGAGAGTGAGATGCCAGCTCCTTTCATTCAGTCAGTAGCTTCAAACATTTCTGGTATATGAAAAACATGTTTTTCAATGGCAAAAATCAATGAATATTGTAAATGCACAAACAGTAATATCTCCACATTGCAAGGTGCAATTCTGAAATTTTTTGCTTTTTCCTGCTAATCCTAGCATGATAAAGAAGATTCAAAGAGAGTGAGATGCCAGCTCCTTTCATTCAGTCAGTAGCTTCAAACATTTCTGGTATATGAAAAACATGTTTTTCAATGGCAAAAATCAATGAATATTGTAAATGTACAAACAGTAATATCTCCACATTGCACGGTGCAATTCTGAAATTTTTAGCTTTTTCCTGTTAATCCTAGCATGATAAAGAAGATTCAAAGAGAGTGAGATGCCAGCTCCTTTCATTCAGTCAGTAGCTTCAAACATTTCTGGTATATGAAAAACATGTTTTTCAATGGCAAAAATCAATGAATATTGTAAATGCACAAACAGTAATTTCTCCACATTGCAAGGTGCAATTCTGAAATTTTTTGCTTTTTCCTGCTCCTCTTAGCATGATAAAGAAGATTCAAAGAGAGTGAGATGCCAGCTCCTTTCATTCAGTCAGTAGCTTCAAACATTTCTGGTATATGAATAACATGATGTTTTTCAATGGCAAAAATCAATGAATATTGTAAATGCACAAACAGTAATTTCTCCGCATTGCAAGGTGCAATTCTGAAATTTTTAGCTTTTTCCTGTTAATCCTAGCATGATAAAGAAGATTCAAAGAGAGTGAGATGCCAGCTCCTTTCATTCAGTCAGTAGCTTCAAACATTTCTGGTATATGAAAAACGTTTTTCAATGGCAAAAATCAATGAATATTGTAAATGCACAAACAGTAATATCTCCACATTGCAAGGTGCAATTCTGAAATTTTTTGCTTTTTCCTGTTAATCCTAGCATGATAAAGAAGATTCAAAGAGAGTGAGATGCCAGCTCCTTTCATTCAGTCAGTAGCTTCAAACATTTCTGGTATATGAAAAACATGTTTTTCAATGGCAAAAATCAATGAATATTGTAAATGCACAAACAGTAATATCTCCACATTGCACGGTGCAATTCTGAAATTTTTAGCTTTTTCCTGTTAATCCTAGCATGATAAAGAAGATTCAAAGAGAGTGAGATGCCAGCTCCTTTCATTCAGTCAGTAGCTTCAAACATTTCTGGTATATGAAAAACATGTTTTTCAATGGCAAAAATCAATGAATATTGTAAATGCACAAACAGTAATATCTCCACATTGCAAGGTGCAATTCTGAAATTTTTTGCTTTTTCCTGCTAATCCTAGCATGATAAAGAAGATTCAAAGAGAGTGAGATGCCAGCTCCTTTCATTCAGTCAGTAGCTTCAAACATTTCTGGTATATGAAAAACATGTTTTTCAATGGCAAAAATCAATGAATATTGTAAATGCACAAACAGTAATATCTCCACATTGCAGGGTGCAATTCTGAAATTTTTAGCTTTTTCCTGTTAATCCTAGCATGATAAAGAAGATTCAAAGAGAGTGAGATGCCAGCTCCTTTCATTCAGTCAGTAGCTTCAAACATTTCTGGTATATGAAAAACATGTTTTTCAATGGCAAAAATCAATGAATATTGTAAATGCACAAACAGTAATATCTCCACATTGCAAGGTGCAATTCTGAAATTTTTTGCTTTTTCCTGTTAATCCTAGCATGATAAAGAAGATTCAAAGAGAGTGAGATGCCAGCTCCTTTCATTCAGTCAGTAGCTTCAAACATTTCTGGTATATGAAAAACATGTTTTTCAATGGCAAAAATCAATGAATATTGTAAATGCACAAACAGTAATATCTCCACATTGCAAGGTGCAATTCTGAAATTTTTTGCTTTTTCCTGCTAATCCTAGCATGATAAAGAAGATTCAAAGAGAGTGAGATGCCAGCTCCTTTCATTCAGTCAGTAGCTTCAAACATTTCTGGTATATGAAAAACATGTTTTTCAATGGCAAAAATCAATGAATATTGTAAATGCACAAACAGTAATATCTCCACATTGCACGGTGCAATTCTGAAATTTTTAGCTTTTTCCTGTTAATCCTAGCATGATAAAGAAGATTCAAAGAGAGTGAGATGCCAGCTCCTTTCATTCAGTCAGTAGCTTCAAACATTTCTGGTATATGAAAAACATGTTTTTCAATGGCAAAAATCAATGAATATTGTAAATGCACAAACAGTAATTTCTCCACATTGCAAGGTGCAATTCTGAAATTTTTTGCTTTTTCCTGCTCCTCTTAGCATGATAAAGAAGATTCAAAGAGAGTGAGATGCCAGCTCCTTTCATTCAGTCAGTAGCTTCAAACATTTCTGGTATATGAATAACATGATGTTTTTCAATGGCAAAAATCAATGAATATTGTAAATGCACAAACAGTAATTTCTCCGCATTGCAAGGTTCAAGTCTGAAATTTTTTGCTTTTTCCTGCTCCTCTTAGCATGATAAAGAAGATTCAAAGAGAGTGAGATGCCAGCTACTTTCATTCAGTCAGTAGCTTCAATCATTTCTGGACGTTTTTCAATGGTAAAAATCAATGAATATTGTAAATGCACAAACAGTAATTTCTCCACATTGCAAGGTGCAATTCTGAAATTTTTTGCTTTTTCCTGCTCCTCTTAGCATGATAAAGAAGATTCAAAGAGAGTGAGATGCCAGCTCCTTTCATTCAGTCAGTAGCTTCAAACATTTCTGGTATATGAATAACATGATGTTTTTCAATGGCAAAAATCAATGAATATTGTAAATGCACAAACAGTAATTTCTCC